>NW_003303748.1:1879389-1943776 GCF_000142945.1 Phytophthora infestans T30-4 | reverse complement strand
AAATAGGCAACACAGAAAGCAACACAACATTAAAAACTCTTACCAATAAATCAATTTCGCAAAGGCAGTCTCCATCGCATCTCTTTGAGCCATCTTCAGATCATATTTGGGACGTCGGCAGACCTTCCGCCAATACGTCAACGCGTGAAATTGACACAGAAGTATCTTAGCGTTCGGGAAAGCTTTCTCAAGAACCCGCCATTCGACAAAGTCCTTATCGATGACGACACTTTGAACACTGCGCCAAGTTGGGTTTTTCCGCTTGAAAAATTCGATGATGTACTTCATCGTAGCTGCCTTCTGATCAAGAGCAAGGAAATCAATAACTGGAATTCCTCTTCCCGTTGCTGATGTTGCAACAAGACTGCCTATAGAACGGTGACACATTTAGTTAATTTTTTAATGTTATTCTCATCAGAACTACAAACAACTGAATTGGACATACCTAAATGGTACCCCACATTGTTGGTTCCATGTGTCCAGTCCATGACCAAGCTGTCTCCCCAGGTCTCGAAGCATGTCTTCTGAATTGACGATTGCATCGCAATGATACAAGTAATATCAAGCTGATCCTGGACGAGAAGTACATCATTACCACTATCCTCGTCGGCAAAAGTGCCCAGGATAACCTTGGATCTCTCAGTACTCGACTCGCCGAGCACTTGTCGCACAAGATTTCTTGTCAGCTGAGGCGTTAGCACCATATCTGTATCCGAAATCATATCAAAATTATCATTAAATTGAAAAAATACGTCAGCATAAATATACAACTGCAAGTGGCCTAATAGTAGCACCCACCTAGCTTGTCCGACAAGTATCGATTAATGTCAGCCGTGCGCGTCTTCATCTCGGTCAAAAGACCAAGTTCTTGGCGGACTTGCGGGGTGAGTGGCATTGACTTCGCCCCACGATACGAGTCGTATATTGTTTTATTGGTCTTGTGGTTGTGTAGCGATATCTGTGAATCACTAAGATATTAATATCTCTTTCTAACAGGGTACTTAAACAGAGACTCACCTCCGTTCCTGGTGCAACGATCACTTGCCATGTGGCTTGACCATCCACGACGACACGCTCAGAGCGAACGAGGAAACCTGCTTCACAACCGGTAAAGCGTAAATCGTAGTCACGGCGGCCTTTGCCGCGGGATTCTTGTGACGATCCGTGAGTGCACCACATCCGCTTAAACTGTGCGTCATCTTTAATGGAAGCTGTGTAATTCCATGTCGGCTACAAAATCATACACCCATACATAATGTAAGAAAACACAAATATAATCAAACAATGAGTTCATGTACCTGTTGTACTTGGCCCGGGTTTCCGAGCTTCTAACCCGGTAACACAAGTAGTTCTTCGCCGCGTAATCCGCCAGTATGTCATTGAACTCACTCCAGTCTTTAAATGCTTTCTTCGGGAGCTCCGGCACAGAATCTGTCACTGATGTGTGGGATTTCTTCATGGTTTCCCGAATTTGCCAAGTTTTCGTTCGACGTGTAGGCTTGCGAGCTGTGTGGACTTGCGCAATTGGCTTGGGAACGGGATCTGTGCTTTTACAAGTCTTCTTAGCTGTCGGGTCTGTACTCATTTCTGGCTCGTCGATCTGGGAATGAACCCGTTTTTTTGTGTGCTTTCTTTTAGATCCCGAGCCTTTAACAATAAAGCAAAAATATTTGTAGCAACATATGAAGCAACACATAAGCAACATAGTCAGCAACATAACCAACAACATACGCAGCAACTTAACAAGCAACACAAATGTAGACGTACGCAAAGTGAGTTCCTGATTGGTTTCATTGAGGTTGACTTTGTGTAGTACGGTCCCGCCGGCGTCACGAATCGCAGTATTGGCATCCGCTGTGCCATTTTCGACAGTGATTTCCGTGGCACCATCGATTGCCTTGATGTGCCCCTGTCCAGATACCGGCTTCATGTCGTCTTCAGCAGCTGTATGACTGCTCGCAACCTCTTTCTCGGCCTCCTCTCGCGCAGCTTTCTCGGCCTCCTCTCGAGCAGCTTTCTCGGCCTCCTCTCGCGCAGCTTTCTCGGCCTCCTCTCGAGCAGCTTGCACAAAGCGTAGAATGGATGCCTCAAAACCTAGTAATTTAAACAGTGACAATTAGTATTTTCAGGTAACGTAACTGACTTGGCGTACCCGTCACATGTTGTTCGCCATCGCACTTCCTTTTGTCGTCGAAGTCCTCTCCATCGTTGACTTCCTTGGCATTGTCCGTATTGTCTTTGAGCCTGTCGATGCTGGTGTCTGCGTGACGTCCTTGATCGACGGTTTGAATAGTACTGGGGATATCTTCGAGATCATCGTCCCGTCCGTCGGCAGGATCGCGCTCCGGGTTATAATCCTCATCATTGTCATCGTCCACTGCAAAGCCTTGGACAGCAAACACGTAGTCGATGGGCTTACGCTCGCGTAGGGTAGCATTTGGCGCTTGTGTGCTCGTGTCGAACGGCCCAGAGGATGCATCTTGCGCTTAATGCAACGCAAAAACAAAAGAAACAAAGCGGGTAAGCAGACACGATACACTACGTCACATGGCAACAGCTTACCCGACGTGTTCTGCCCGGGCGCGCTTGCAGGCTTGGTTATCATTGGTCCAGGAGAAGAGTGCGTAGCTGCATCAGCAGCTAAACGTGACATCAGCGTTGTGTTGGTAAATCGATTTAGAAACTTAATACAAACGCGACTTACCAGGTGCGTCGATTCTCAGCGAGCTCGCGTGTGGTGGCTTCGACGGTCTCCCCTTCTTCTTCGTCACGTCCTTCCCTCCCTTAGCTCTCGTCGCTGAGCTTAAGGGGCGCGCGTTTGCCTGCCAACCCTTCTTCGCTGGTGTCATACTTGCTGGAGGCTGGTTTCTCGTGTCTGTATTCAAAATACAAAAATGGGAGGCTGGAAATGATTTGGGGGGATCGTACTTAAGTGCGAAAACTGGATCTTGCGAATTCTCAATTTAGTCGGAAATTTTCACAGTAAAGAAAACGTAGATAAATTACGTAGCAACACAACACTCGATTGTGTTGCTCTCAACCTGATGTCGTGACGTTGTAGCTGTGTTGTAGGAACGACTCCGCATCCAAAAGATTTGTCCCCACCAAAATGGCCCTTTTAAATACTGTGCAGGGACTCCCTGCACTGTCCCCACCGAAATGGCCCTTTTAAATACTGTGCAGGGACTCCCTGCACTGTGTCTCCCTGAGGGAGACACTCTCCTGTGCCAACCTGCTCCTCATTTTCAAATTGGCTTTCGAAGATAACCAACAATGCGTCTGTATCACGTTCTGCTCGCCACGGCTGCTGCGCTCCTCGCCAGCAATAACGGCTTCGCCATTGCTGATGAGAAGTGCACCATTGTCACTAAGGCACCGAAAGCTACCCCCGTTGGTTCGTCTTCGTACACTTCCAGCGGCTCATCCGCCGACACCCCAGCGACCCAGGACTCTACTGCCGCCTCGGATGTAGGTGCAAGTCAGGAGACTACCGTCGATGTCCCAGTGCAGCAGTACTCCAACCCTGGTTCGGACGTCGGCGCCAGCGAGGCTTCGACCTCAGACGCCGACGAAACCGAGCAGACGGATTCTAGTTCGTACACTCCGTCCAGTGTTGACGCTTCACAAAACATGGACACTGTGTCCTCCGCCGAGACTACCGGAGACGCTGACCAGTCCTTGACTTTCACGGAGGTGCCGAAGGCCACCACCCTTACCCCCACGGTCGCCTCGAGCGCCAGCGCCAGTGGATCCAGCGCCGGTTCGCCCCCTACCACTTCCAACAACTCCACCACGCCGTCGACCTCGACTACTCCTGGCGAGAACTCTAAGCTGTGCGCCAAGCCGCGCATCGAAATCACGGAAGTGACCGTGGATGCCTCTGTTGATGCCAACGAGGATGAGGCCGCTCTCAAGCTCGTGGCCATCGCCGCTATCCCAGGTGGCGGCTCGCGCGTTGCCTACCACAGTGGCGAAAATGTCATCGTGCAGGAGCTGGACGCTAGCGACAAGCTCGTGAGCGGCAGCACTGCCAAGGTCCCGGTCCACGACTTCGCCGATATCTATGCCGACAAGGATGGGTTCGTCATCCTCGGCACGAGAGACGCCGAGGGCGGCGGTACCCTCAACTGTGGTAACCCGAGCAACCTGTGTGGTTCGGCTCCTAGTCCGGCCGTTCCGTGCTACGACATGTACATGATCCGCTATGACGGCACGAAGGAGTCGTGGGCTACGAAGCTGACGTCTTCGAGTGCATCGCTGCCTCCCTACTCGTCGGGCAAGACTGGCCCTGACGTCTACATGATCTGGTGGTACGCTCACCACGGCCGTATCGCGTCCGACGGCAAGAACTGGGCCGCGTACTTTCGGTGCCGCCATCTCCACGTCGGAGGGTGGCTGCATCAACATTCACCAGGGTGACCGCATGAAGGTGGTTGACGCTAGCGGTAAAGATCACGCCGGACGAGGACTCGTTTGACTGGGGGTTGCTCGCACTCGGCTTACGAGCGTATCACGTACGACAACCGCACGGACAGCTACGCGACTATCTGTAAGACGGACAGCAACAACCGTATCATGCCGCCTAAGGACTGGGGCACAACGATCTACCCGGTTGACCTGGGTGCTGCCAACTTGGGCGACATCGTGCCGGACTCGGACGCTTCCAGCAAGAAATACTGGGCTACGGTTAGCAACGGCAACGGCGACAACGCCAAGGTGCACCTGATCCACTTCGCCATGAACGCGGCTGCCAGCGAGGACATCACTCTGGGCGGCACGGACGCCAACGAACGTGCGCCTCACCTCGCGCAGATCGGCAGCGGCGGCATGCTGGCTGTGTGGGAGGGCAGCTCGTCGGGTGGCGACTTCATGGAGGGCGGTGACCGCACGATGTACGCGCAGGTGCTGGACGCTTCGTCGGGTAAGGCCATCAGCGACAAGGTGACAGTGGACAAGTCCGTGGTGGGCAACCGCTACCAGGCTCTGAAGACGTACCCGGACGGCAGTGTTGCATACCTGTCGAAGGGCAAGACGGACTCCTCGCTGCAGGTGGTGCGTTTCTACGGCTGCTAAGTGTGATGTACAAAAGGTTAGACATGTGAGCGTATAGTGTCTGTTGGGTGTGAAGTCGAAAATGCAAATGCATCTGATGAAAAGTCACATGGTAATCTCGCTTACACGTTTCGCTCTGGTCGAGCAGCAAGTGAATTCCAACGCTCCACAACAAGCAGAACACTATTCACTTCTTTCACAATAGCGTCTGCAGCAGCATAGCGCTCTGCGTCTTCATTGCTTAAGTCCGTTCGAGTCAATGCATCTGGCTTCGCCCATGAGGCATTCACCCAGATCGTCCTCAATCCGGCGCGTTTGGCTCCTTCCACATCGCATTTGTAGTGATCGCCGACATGCACGAGGTGCTGGCGACTGTAGGAAGCCGGGAATTTAGCCACCGCCGCGTCAAAGATCGCCTGTCCAGGTTTGGCAGAGCCCACGAGCTCCGCAGAGATCATAAAGTGCATATGGTGCTGGAAATACTTTGGTAAATTGTCCATTTCACAGTTTCCATTGGTGATAACCCCCAGAACCGGCGACGCAACGTCGATCATACCGTTTGACCGCTTGATCTCCAGCTCCAAGCTGTGGAACAGGCTCTCCACGCCGCTGAACGGCTCCGGTTGGCTACGCGGCAATAGAAAAGATAGGAACGCGGCGTCCACAAACGCCTCAAGCGCTACTTGATCGTGTAGATTCAATTCATGAGCACCACACACTTCCACGCAGTGACGCAGCGTGTACTTGCGAAGGAATGTGTAGTCGTGCGCATGGTCCGGCAGCGCGCGCTGGAATTGGACGAGCAACTCGTCAAAAGCCGCTGGAGGAAACCTGTCTGCTAGCTGAGGCGTCGCCTGCGCCAGATATGAGTGGAAGGCGGCGCTGGCCTTGCGGATTACAGTCTTACCACACCACAGCGTGTCGTCCAGGTCGAAGGTCACGCCGCGCACGGCAACAGCGGCCGGTTCCGCCACCATTTTCCTCTTTAGCTGTTTCAAATCTGAGATTGCTCAGAATCTGTCCAATGCTCGAATAAGTATCCAAATGGCTTCAGATAAGTAAACAGGAAGTGAAAGTTGTATTTTTTATGATTCTGTTAGTTGCTGGTCTATTATGTAAGAATGGCGTCGAAGTCGATGTTGCTGGCGTAGTGTTCGCCACACGCATGCACCTTGTGTTCGTCGGTCGGGTTGAATTTTGCTGTACGTACACAGAACACAAATGTGAGTCTGTTGATTTTGTAAAAGAATAAAAAAATATCTTACCGGTGAAATGCGTTATCTTTTCCATGGCCTCGAACGTCGTCATGGGCACATAGAGAACTGGAACTTGTGCGTTCTTAATGATATTCGTGATGTATTCCTGTTGGTTGTCATCGGACGGGGAGCCAGTAAGTATGAGTCCACCCCCGTACGGCTTTTTCATTGTGAGTTCGAAGTTCTGCGCGTGTGAGAGGAAGCCCAAGATGATGTCGTTCCGGGACACGTGAGTGACGAAGAGCGTATGGTCGAACGCAGGTTCGCTCAACTTTGCCAAAAAACGCCTAAGTCCAGCCGTCACGAGTGTAGTTTTGTTATATTGCTGATAGCGTCGTGAGCTCAACGTCAGCATTTGCGTATTGAAGAGTCCTTCGAAGTCCAGCATGCTCGGATTCGACAGCAAAGGCAAGTTCGGCACGACGCCAATCAACGGCACGTTACTTCCCCAGTGTTTCATGGCTTTAGGGAAATATTCTCGCACCATTTCCACTCGGTCTTCTCGTACTTTGTTCAAAATAACGCCGCGAACCCTCACGTTGTGCGTTTTGCACATGGAATAATTAAGCGCCAGGTCGTCGAAGGCCG
Organism: Phytophthora infestans T30-4; assembly: GCF_000142945.1. NCBI lineage: Eukaryota > Oomycota > Peronosporomycetes > Peronosporales > Peronosporaceae > Phytophthora > Phytophthora infestans. The sequence continues at coordinate 1,936,880 of NW_003303748.1, read as the reverse complement.
AGCCCAGTCCGCCATTGGCTACTAGCACCATGTCCACGCCCAACTCGGCAGCTATCCGAGCATTGTTACAGTCTACGATGGAGCCGACTCCCGTGTGTCCTGTGCCTTCCACTACAGTGAACTGCAAAGTAGATATTAGTCGGGAAACTCGACGTTGGCAATTCCTAGACTGTATCTACCTCGTTAGCTTCCGTAATGCGCTTGAAGCTTGTCCGAATTTTGTCCAGTTGGCTCTCTACTGTTATATGTCCATCTAGGAAGCGCTTAGTGTATCCCGGCATGATCACCACGGGCGACATGTCCGCGTAGTTGCATGTATCGAGCTTGAACACCTCTGCATTAAAAAAAGGAAACGTTACATGTTACAATCATTTCGTTACTGTCTTTTTACGAAAAAGAGGTATAATCAGGTATTGCGTAGCGCAAATTAATAGCAGCATACCTTTTGCCACCGCGACATCTTTATCCACACGCAGGGAACCGCCCTCGACGGCGACGCTCTCCTGCCCCACGGGCTTGAGGAAGCCAATGCGGTCCAGACGAGCGGTCAGTCCTTGTAGCAATCCCAGACACGTGCTAGTCTTGCCCACATGCTGCCGTGTCGCTGCCACATACACCGCCTTGGGCTGAACACGGACTGCCACTGGCATCAAGCGCGACTTTTGTAAAATGAGGCAAAATAAATTTTAAGTGTTGCAACTTCAACAGGTGTCTATCTGCCACAAGAGTTTGTTGCACGTTAAACCCGACGTGGGACCAAATTCCGTCAAGAAAACATTTTTTAACCAGACATCTATACATTCAAAGTTGTATATCGGATTCCGTTCTCCGATTTTCTTAGCACCCGAAGAAGCGAACCACCTGCAGCGAGCTGCCGGTCTTACCCTTCGACAGGTATGCCACACTGCCATCCGGGTACGTCTTCAATGCCTGGTAGCGGTTGCCCACCACGGACTTGTCCACCGTCACCTTGTCGCTGATGGCCTTACCCGACGAAGCGTCCAGCACCTGCGCATACATCGTGCGGTCACCGCCCTCCATGAAGTCGCCGCCCGACGAGCTGCCCTCCCACACAGCCAGCATGCCGCCGCTGCCGATCTGCGCGAGGTGAGGCGCACGCTCGTTGGCGTCCGTGCCGCCCAGAGTGATATCCTCGCTGGCAGCCGCGTTCATGGCAAAGTGAATCAGGTGCACCTTGGCGTTGTCGCCGTTGCCGTTGCTAACCGTAGCCCAGTATTTCTTGCTGGAAGCGTCCGAGTCCGGCACGATGTCGCCCAAGTTGGCAGCACCCAGGTCAACCGGGTAGATCGTTGTGCCCCAGTCCTTAGGCGGCATGATACGGTTGTTGCTGTCCGTCTTACAGATAGTCGCGTAGCTGTCCGTGCGGTTGTCGTACGTGATACGCTCGTAAGCCGAGTGCGAGCAACCCCAGTCGAACGAGTCCTCGTCCGCCGTGATCTTACCGGTAGCGTCAACCACCTTCATGCGGTCACCCTGGTGAATGTTGATGCAGCCACCCTCCGACGTGGAGATGGCGGCACCGAAGTACGCGGCCCAGTTCTTGCCGTCGAACGCGATACGGCCGTGGTGAGCGTACCACCAGATCATGTACACGTCAGGGCCAGTCTTGCCCGACGAGTAGGGAGGCAGCGATGCACTCGAAGACGTCAGCTTCGTAGCCCACGACTCCTTCGTGCCGTCATAGCGGATCATGTACATGTCGTAGCACGGAACGGCCGGACTAGGAGCCGAACCGCACAGGTTGCTCGGGTTACCACAGTTGAGGGTACCGCCGCCCTCGGCGTCTCTCGTGCCGAGGATGACAAAGCCGTTCTTGTCGGCGTGGATGTCGGCGAAGTCGTGAAGCGGCACCTTGACGGCGGGGCTGCTGGTCACGAGTTTGTCGTTAGCATCAAGCTCACGGACAATGATACTGTCGCCGCTCTGGAAAGCGACGCGCGAGCCGCCACCCGGTATAGCGGCAATAGCCACAAGCTTGAGAGCGGCCTCGTCCTCATTGGCCTCAATAGCGGCACCAACATCGACATCCGTGATCTGGATACGCGGCTTAGCGCACAGCTTGGAGTTGTCAGCCGAAGTAGTCGAAGTCGACTGCACGCTCGAGTTGTCTGAGCTCGATCCACTGGAGCTGGAGCTAGCGGCCGTAGGAGCAGCAGTGGTAGCCGAAGGGGCCTCAGTAGTCTGGAAGTTGATGTCAGACTCACCGGCCACGTCGGTTTTCTGAGAGGCATCGTCGTCAGACGGACCGGCAGGAATAACCACACCCTGCTTGATGTCGTCGGCGTTCGAAGCGGATGCTGACGCCGAGGCTGAGGCCTGGCTGGCATCAACAGCAGAGTTCGTGGTGGAGTCCTGCGCCACAGGGGCATCCGTCGTGGGTCCCTGGCTGCCAGACGCAGTGGCGGAGTCCTGCTGGATCGGAGAGTCCTGCTGAATGGGAGACTCCGGGGTCGTTTCCTGGCTGGCACCAACATCCGAGCCCTGGGTCACAGGTGCATCCGTAGCGGAGCCCTGACTGGCACCGCTGTCAGGGAGGTCTGGTGTGGGAATATCGTAGCCTCGGATGAAAGAGGAGTCGCTCGGTTCAGGTCCCTGCTGAATCGGGGAGTCCGGCGTCGTCTCCTGACTGGAACCGACGTCTGATCCCGGAATCACGGGGGAATCGGTAGTCTGGCCGTAGTCAGGGAAGTTAACGGTGGGGCCGCTGTTGCTGCTGGTGAAAGAGGAGTCGGTTGGCGCGGAGCCCTTCTGGATCGGGGACTCCGGGGTCGTCTCTTGGCTGGCACCAACATCCGAACTGGTCTGCTGGATCGGGGCGTCATTGGACGAATCGAAGCCGTCAAATGAATCCTTCGGCGAAGAGCCGCTTGCCGAGGACACCTCCTGGCTAGAAGCGACATCCGAGCCATGGGTCACAGGGGCGTCCGTAGTCTGGCCGTAGTCAGGGAAGTCAACAGTGGGGCCACTGTTACTACTCGTGAAAGAGGAGTCGGTCGGCGCGGAGCCCTGCTGGATCGGGGATTCCGGGGTCGTCTCTTGGCTGGAGCCAACATCCGAACTGGTCTGCTGGATGGGCGAGTCATTGGACGAGTCGAAGCCGTCGAACGAGTCCTTCGGCGAAGAGCCGCTGGCCGAGGACACCTCCTGGCTAGCACCAACGTCGGAGCTGGTAGTGGAGCCCTGCTGGATGGGAGAGTCGTTGGACGAATCGAACCCGTCGAACGAGTCCTTGGGTGCAGATCCACTGGCGGATTCGACAATCTCGGGGGTCATTGCGCAGTCAGTTGAGCCAGCGGAAACGTTGCTGGCGAGCAGCGCAACCGCGGTCACGAGCAGAGCGTGATACAGACGCATGGTTTCTTGTTGGTCTGGAAGCCGCTGGACTGTGGCTGGAGAAGGCCAATTGGATAATGAAAACGAAGTGGACGAACAAGTTTTTCATTCGAACATCCACTTCACTAAAGCTCACTGTTGCTGCCCTCCGTCTGCTGTTTGCACGGGTTGACGAGCTCCAGCTGCTCTGTTGCCTTGCGGTATTGCCGTCCACAGCGCCGGTTTCCATTGCAGCATCTGTCCTCCAGAAATGTCACGACACAGGACATGCACACAGGCGTAGGGACACATTGCACTGTCAAACGCCAATACACTTCGTATTCGATTTACTCTCTGGTCGTTATGTTGCGATCAAGAAGGGCCAAGGCGGAACTCGAGCCGCATTGCGATTTGACGTGAGTCAACAGCCGTGCTGACAAAACGCCGCTGCGTCGGATCGAAAGACCGCGGTGACTGGTCTCACCATGTTTCATTGCGTCTATGTAGCTCAGATCAACTGGAGCCGTCAAGTTTCTTGCTGTTTGTGGTTTTGACAGTGACAGCTGGGCTCTGCGGTCACAGACGGATTGACAGCTACATGTAACACAATGTGCGACCCGATGGATCCGACGAAATTACAGCACGAAATCGTGCAGCAGACTCGATCCATTGCTTCGTACAACAGTGAAGCTCACCTTAAATTCATGATGCATGTACTCTTTGCACCGTCAGTGTCACTGCGATCGCACGACACCTTGCTCGCATGGACCTCAATGTTTCAATCCTATCGGACGCTTTTGTGTTACATGTATAATTATTACTCGCAAAGGTTTTGCTACATGCACATGTAGAGCGAAGACCTCTTGTATTGTATTGTGAGCCTTCGCGGGACATGTAAATTGCAATGTGAGCTATTGTCTAAAAGCAGTTTTTAAGTCTTTAATTTACCGTATTTTACAGCTTTCTTAAAAGTACGGTAAGTTATGGATAGGGTACAGGTTATTTCTTAAAGCCAAACTTCGAAACAAGTTTTCTTAAAATAAAAAAGTTATTTGCATTCATTCTGCTTTTTTTCTTTAAAAATTATGCTTGTAAAAGTGATTTTAATTTTGGGATCATCATTAGCAGTGACACACACGACACCAATAGGAATCATTGTGAGCTCGCAACCGCTCGTTACACCTATTAATACTTCTGCAATCCTAGGCAACGCTACGTGAAAACAGAGTGGTTGTTCTTAGGTCTTTCTTGTAGGTTAAGGATATTAGAGCGAGAAGTCCTGTAGTGTAGATGCTAGCGCACCGAAGCACGGAAGCTTATCAAAGATGCGTCCGGCCAGAATCGAACTGTTGTCGGAAGGATTGTCTGCCGTCGAGGCCAAGGAAGGTCTCTTCAACGATGTTTGACCATTCCACCTTTCGAAGTGAAGCTTTGCAGCGTTGTAGTGAGCCTGAGAGCCAACACGCACAAACGAGTGAGTACGGCCTGAGCTGATTTGGCGGAGGCGGTACGCCTGCAGCAATCGTTTGTCGCCTCTGTAGTCGAGCGCGATCGCTTCCATGTACTCACTGTGTCGAGTCGACATTGTCTGTAAGAGCGTGAGCGCAATGTACACTAGGCACTCTGCACTGCATAATGTACGAGAGGACGAAATCACTCCTCCATTTACAATTCGCTACAGCTTAATGATCAAACGCCACGAATACGCGCAATAGATTAGTAGGTTACAGCTCGTAGGCTTATATCGTGAGCTGTTCCTGGATCAGATCCAGTCAGCCACGAAAAGGTATCGTAGTCCAGCACTCTGTCCCGTTCGCTCAGATATTCGTGCTACATCTCGTGCGGAGATGTTGACGTTTCTGTGTCCTGTACGACGACCTTTAATCCGTCTCCTCCTCTCTGCGTAGTGAGCCACGCGCGAACATGATGGATTCGTCGCCCATGGCCAGCATGTGGCGGGCCTTGACGCCGGTCTCCTCTGCAGTGTCGGCGCTGATGATGGTGGCTACGGTGAGCGCCAGTACGACAGTAACGATGCAGCTGAAGAATCTCATTGTCGCCTCTGGATTTCCAAGTGAGCGCTCGAAGTCAAAACAGGAAATGGCAGGCGTTCATCTAAGCGGACCTCGCGTCTTGTCGCACGCAGACTTGTCCAAAAGCTGAAGCGGGCTTTTTCTCTCGGACAAAAGGCGTCACTATTGTAGAATAATGACCATTTTGTTACAATTTGCAAAACTATGTTCCCGAAATGATGTCCCCAAGTGGTCGAGAGAACGGGCGCGTGCAAAGCTTGCCGTGTCCAGAAGAGTTGTTCGGATGTGGTCTCGCTGCTTAACGACCGCATGGCCGACTCCGAGCCACAAATGCCACATCCTGGCGGCGCACAACCTTCGCCATTCCATCATGGAATCCTTGTACCCAAACTGACTGTACGCAGAATCTTCCACAGTCTCATGGACAACACCCCGAGGTGTCACCCACAGCATACAAGCCGACTGAAACTGATAGCCGAATGCGGTCTACGGCTCAGCAGCTTGATAGCACCGGCTTGGTAAGCAGAACACGCAATCCTGCTTCGAACACGGCGCCATTTCCTTTGCATGATGCCGGCTCTACATTTAATGAAATTTTCCGAGTCTCCGGCACTAAAATTCTCAAACAACAACTCATTTTTGAGTGGCTGTTGTTTTGCTCAGTCAGAGTATAAATACATGTATCGACGACCGTCTGTAGGGCAACCACACGGCCTGTAAGAGCGAAGAAAGCGAGCATCGATCGGTTCATTAAGTAATGGTCTTATATTCCTAACACGCAGGGCTCGTCAACTTTTACCACACGGTACATCGACGCTCTCCCCAACGGAACGCGGTTGTTTATAAATAAGAGATCTCAGACATAAAATGCCTGATACTTGACTCCTCACACAACCTGTCGGCGCCAGGGCAACGTGGGCTTCCTGAATACGAGCGACACAGCGTCCCCCGTGCGACTACGCAAACTTGAGGCCTGCTCCGAGAACTTCTCCATATCTTTCTTGCTGTAGAATAGCTCCGGCACCTGGTCATCCGGAACCGTTGGGATGGTGCGAACTAGTACACTGCCGAAGAATGAGACGCGGCGCTTCTCGATAGCAGCCGAGTCGCCCTGGTCCTCCATTGAGGCGCTCTTGACACGGCGCACGTCGCTGCGCATAGCCAACTGATAGAAGGCAGAGACCCACTGTGCCTGATCAGCGCGGCTGAACACGCGGGCAAGCAGTTCGCGTCCGTCCATGAGGGTGAACTCGATTCCAAAGTCGTTCTTGGACGCAACCCGGCCACTAGCAAGCTCTTGTGTTTCCACAACGTTGCGGCGGTAGCTGGCGTCCTGCTTATTATGGAACACAAGCAGTTCTGTGTTGCTGAGCACGAGGAAGCGTGTGTTCCAGGACAACACGTTGCGGCTTTTGATGCGCGCATATCCCTCGCAGTAGATCCCGGACGAGACCGTCTGGTCCAGACTGAAGCGGCGGTTTTTGGCGGCAGAAGAAGGTGCAGTCATGGTGGACGCACTGATGCCGGTGTGTGTACGCCGACGCATGTTGGTGTTACTCGGGGACTGCCGGCGGGTCATATTTTGGTGCTGGAGGGGCACACCGACAATGAGGTGGGGCTGTTGGCTGTTGGCTGCTTTTGGTGAATGAAGTGGGCAGGTAACAGCAAGAATGACCAGCTGCTGATGTGCAGGTAGAAACCCTCTTCAGGCAACCGAAAAGGAATTTGACCAATAGCAGCTAGCCTTGAAGGAAGCGGAGGGACACCGAGTATTTCACCGCTTATAAAATCAAGTACATGTAATTCGCTGTAAAAGTGGAGTATCGCATAGCGGCACGCAGACGGGTCATATTCAACCCTATTCGAGCAATCCGTATCATTTCTGTGGATTACACTGATGGAAGTGTATGAGAGCTCACATGATCAAAGTCGGATTCACGGTTGAGAAAAGCTAACGGAAAAGGTTCTCATTCTGTAATAGCAAAGCCCCTTCGGAAATGGGATGCCTTCGATAGATTTTCTGGGTTTCGAATTCGAGAGAGCACCTGCATTACCAACACGGGGACCACTGCAGTAGATCAAGGAACGCTCGCTTCTACGTTTCTCTATCGATTTCGAATTACCTTAACCTGTGTGAATCACTCTCTAGCTGTGTTATCCTTATCTCTTGCATCACCGCTCGCGATCTTCCAGCTACAGCGTGTCCAGTCGGTTTCCACTAGCAGTTACTGATGACAGCCCTTATCCAACCAGCAAGGTTACATCGAAATACCTAAGAAGACGCTTGTTTGCACCGGCGGTTTTTCCTCCGGAGAAACGCGAAGTTCACGGTCGTTCTCAACGCCTAGGTTGCATTTCTTTGGTGGTCACATAACCAGAATACTTTAAAGCTTAAAATATTCACGACAAATTTGTCTACCTGGTCCGCTTATTTTTTTTTGGGAACCGTGGACTACAGACAACGACGGTGAAATCCGCCATACCATACAAATCCGCCACGAACACTTGAAGTTCAAAATAAAAGATTTGAACAATTTTTTATTTTATCCAATGATAGAGTAAATTGAATCCAACGGGTAGCATTAAACATATAGTTAAAATTTCTATCTCTGGAAATGGCGCCTCAGCGCTCCTATATATTTCTAACCAAGCGCGAAGCAATCGCGACTGGTGAGGCGTTAGGAAGCTGCCAAGCCGCATCAGAGAAACTAAATATCCCTCGCACGACTTTGCGACTGGCTAGACGATAAAGAGAACATCCAAGACTTTGCGGGTGCCCAAACCAGCAAAACCTTGACGGGCCAGGGTGCAGCGCCGTTAATACACTCTCTCACGATTTGGTAACCTTTATGAAGGATGTGCGACGGGAAGAATGGGTAAACTGTCTTCTTATTATTTTATTTTTACATTGTGACCTAAAACCGCTTGTTGCTTAGTATTTGTACAGGTTTAATGATTCAATATTTCAAAGAGCAGCAAACGCGATGGCTTCAAACGTATCTTGCTGGTAAGGAAAGCGATGAGAAGGGTCTAAGTATTTTATATAAATGCTTTAATAAATAGTGTGATAGTCATGGATTAGCGGTTTGCAGCACGGTAATATCTTTTGATTTTGCTGATTTTATATAATTGCTTTATTAAATAGTGGGATAGTCGTGGAGCTACCAACACATCCGGTTGGTCTTGTATACTCAGTGCAGGAAAGCAGTATTATGGATGCCAAAGTGTGGGCGATATATGTACGAGAGCTGCTCAAGCTCGAGATCGAGGCACTATCAGTGCTTATACTCGATAACTTCGACGCACATGTTTCAAAAGAAGGACTTGATGTTGTTGTCGAGACAACGTCGGCCCTGGTTTGCCAGCTACCGCCCAACAGTACAGCGGTCTGCCAGCCACTAGACGTTGAGGTTTTCAACTTTGCTTTTTGCTAATTAATTCGTTTTATCTACCAATAAAAATGTGCGACGGATTTTCCTGTCGCGAAAACAAAAAAAGAACTACTATGGAGGATGGCGTTCAGAGGGTGGCGGATTTCACCGTCGTTGTCTGTATAATTAGGGAAACGTACATGATTTCATCTGTCCATGATTGTAAGTTAATATTTGTTTCGGTCTCTGCTATTTCCGATCTCTTTAAATTACCGGATTGTCTTTTATTTTAGTTTCTTCCGCCAGTTACGTGAAGCATTCGAGGACGAAGTGGGAGATATGCACGCTCGGGACAGTTCTCTTCGCCGTAGAGGACCTGGTCTATCGGGCGTCACGCGTGCTAGTGATACGGAGCCGCCGGTGCCAGGCGCTGAACAGTTTAGAGATTCAGCTAAGCAGGAGGACGAGGACGCTAGCGCTGGCTTTGACAATCGTGAAGACGTGGAGGGACTGGATGATGTGGATGTATTGACTGTGGAAAACGATGGTGAGGAGGCGTCTAATGAGGAGGATCGTAGCGATGGCAATGTGTCTGTGACTGTGAAGGCCCCAGCTACGTGGCATGCGGATTGGGACGCCTGGCTTGCGTATTTGTTGCTGTATTGTAAGCGTACCATGCAGGTCCTTCCCGTAAAGGAGACGATGTCCCGTGCTGAGAGAAACAAAAGGTTGCTGAAGACTAAGAAAGGTGAAACCTCGTCACAGCTGGTTCCTGAGGGTTTCGATCCATACCTGCGTACGTACATCTGTATGCATGGGTGGAAGAAACGTAAGTTTCGCAGTGAAGGAAGTCGGCCGCGCCAGCACATCCCGGCTGACGGATTGCCCCTTTCGCTTTGTCGTCCAATGGAGCATGGCCAAGGGGGAGTTGCAGGTGAAACACGGATGTTTTGCTCATAACCATCCAGTTTCAGTGGCTACATTTGCAACATACCCTACGTCACGTGGTGTAGATGATGCGATTGTTACTGCCCGTGTCGATGGAATGCTGGCTGTTGGAGCCAAGCGCTCTCGTATCTACGATTATCTTCTGGAGCATGATCAGAACGTAATTCAGATTGACGTAGATAACCTGGTTCGAAACTACACGTCCGCGAGCAGTAATGTGGACGACAACGAGGCTACTGCTCAAGAAATCGCACGGTTTGCCGCCGCCGATCCTGAAAACGTGTCTACTATTGCAGAGACGGCAGCTGGTGAAAGTGGGGTGATTTCGCTTGCTACGGCTCACATGCGTCGCATTTACGGCAGGTTTAGCGAGGTTCTTTTGGTTGACTGCAGTCATAAGACCAACAGGTAGCTCATATTATATGTTACAGGATTAATCCTGTACTTAACATGATTTTTCCATGATTTGTTTGTAGGTACAATTATCAACTGCTTACTTTCATGGGGATGAACGAATTTGGGTGCTGTGGTGCAACAGTCTCTTATTGAAGCGAACGGAGATTGGCACATGGAGAGAGCAATTGCTCATTTTAAGCGGTCGCACCCGACTCGGATTAAGTTGTTGAGAGTTATTGTGGTTGACAAAGATCTCAATGAGATTCGGGTACTGGAGGAGCATTTCCCAGAGTCTAGAGTGATTATCTGTCACTTTAACGTTATCAAATACTTGAAAGAGAAGCGTTCCAAGCCAGAATTTGGAAAGATTTCGTCGGAAGACGCTTCACAGATCGATGCGGCTATTCAAAAGATGGTTTACGCGCAGTCGGAAGACCAATACACTGAGGCGCACAATTCATTGTGTGGTATTTGCGATCGCACAGGGATGACTGGTTTTTTTTAGTACTTTCAGAAGAATTGGGACTCATGTCAAGATCGTTGGGTTTCTTACTTACGGTCAAAGCTCCCTCACTTCAAGAATCACACGAACATCCGTCTGGAGAGTTTTTTCGGGAAGTTGAAGGACGCGGTGGATGGCTCTATGAATATGGCCTTGTGTGTGAAGGCCATTGTTGCTTACGATCGGCGGGTGCAGAACGAGTACGAGTACCGCTTGTCTCGGATCGGACGATTTGTGAACAGCAATTACGACGAGGAGATGACCAACGTTCTCCGCTTCACTACACACTACGTAGCGCGACAGATTGAAGGACAGTATGCTGCAGCTCTGGCTAAATGTGCGTCGTACAAATTCAGTGAGGATCCGGACGTTGATGGAGATGTTTTGGTATCTGGAAAGTTTTTGGAGCATCGCTTGAGGACATCCGATTGGAAATGCGACTGTGAGTTTTCCATTTCGATGTGTTTACCCTGTCGTCATGCAATAGCTTATCGTAAACACGTTGGTGTGTCTGGGCCGTTCATTCCATGGTAATGCATTGATGAAAGGTAAATGCACAGTCCTTTCCAGTATTATAATCATGTAAACGACCCAGTTCTAATCATGTCTAATCCATTATTATGATCCTGTGTTTTTCCATGATTGGTCAGATGGACAACGCCGAATAGACCACTTAAGCAAGTGAAGCAGTTTGCGTATGAGAAATTCACCATCACTGGTTCAGGATCTGTCCGAAAGAAGATGCGTACTCAGTCTGAGCGGTACCGTGAAGCTGTCCGAGCTACGCATCTTATAGCAAGTGATATTCATGATGAAGACGAATTCGATGACATGTTGAAGTTTGTGTTGACTCAGTGGAGAAACGTTCGTCAGCGTAAGATGGGCGATAGTGAAGACATGGATTCAAGTGAAATTTCAGCAAAGGAGAGTATTAGCAACCTGAGGGCAAAGGCAACTAGACGCGAATTCGACATCAGCTCTAGTGACCTCGAAGAAGAGTCCCAGGAGTCGAGCAGCGAAGGTCGGCATGTATCCCCGGCGGAAGGTGCTGCGCCGGTTGCGATCCGCTTGAACCCCAAGGCAAAGAAAGTTGGAGCTGCAAAAAAACCTAAGAAGAACACGGTCGCCGGCGAGAAAGAAGGTCGTCAATGGTTTGAAGCTGCAGAATCTGGACGTAAATTGGCAGGCGCGAAAACTCTGAAGGAACTGTTGAACGATTTGGATCGGGACATGCCAGGCTTAGCGGAGACAGAAAAACGCCTCTCAGGAATAATTGTCCAGCACACGGACTCGGCCAACAAGAAGCCCAAGCTGAAGATGTCGAAGAATCCTGTACTGGTACAGGATCTCTTCTATATTCTCCCATCCAAGCTTCCAGACGCGTGCATGAAGGTTTTGCCGGTATCCGACACGAATACGACAGCTGTATCTGTCGATATATCGCAACCAAGTCAGTCTCAGGACGCAGAAGATGACTTGGCTCCACAGACATACAAAACAGTGTTCATTAAAGACGTCGGCCAGTTCTCCAGAATGCAAATAGAGATATTCAAGCGAGTCAGGAATCTCAAGGACATCGTAGAAATGGGTCTGGACACGTACAGGTGGATGACGGAAATCGGCATCCCAGCGTTACAGCAGAAAATCATGCCCTTCGCCAAAGGAGATAGCCGCAGAGGTTAAGGCTACTTACCCCTACAAGCAAATCCAGGGCCTTCCGGCTGTCGCTGATTTCCAGTACGCAATGCTCTATCGTGCTACACCACCAGCATGGCTTTCAGATGCCTCCATACGTGCGCTGTGTCTGCGTCTATGCCAAGATTACCGAGAGTGTCGCTTCGCCGGCTTTCAAGACGCAGCAGTCAGAACGAAACGTACGAGAACTACAGAGAAGACTGTTTTGAGCGACGCAGTCCGCAAGTGCGTGCTGAATCAAGTCAAGGAAGAAGGCGTGGAGTCGGTATTTGTTCCCGTGAACTGTGGTAACTTGCATTGGTGCTGTGTGGTAGTCAAAGTGAGCGCGAAGGGTATCTTCTACTACGACCCGATGAACCAAGCGGCGTGTATGAACGCGACAAGGGATGTTGCCGTTGGACTGAAGATCGCAGGCCTGAATGACTTTGGTGTAATTCCACAGAGCAACCCGATCCAATTTGACGGCTTCAGCTGCGGCGTCTTCGTGTGTTGGATGTTTATCCGGCACATTGCCGCCTTACCTCCTCAAGATATGAGTGACGCTTCGCTTCCAAGGCGTCGTTTGGAATTGTTTTGCTACCTGCTTACTGGTCGACTACTTCCAGCGGAGACTACACCGAGTACTTTGACGGAGGAAAACGCTCCTACACCGCAGACAGATGACACAAATTTGGACGACGACGAGGTGCCTCCAACCCAAGTTGCAGACAAGTAAGTGCTCGGAGGTAGCTTGCATCTTAACGTCGAATACATGTAATTCTGCATTAAGATTCGTGCAGACACAGATCAAGTCTTTGATCCGAGATTTTTTTCATGGGATAAAACAAGACTAATCCTGTACAATGAGGAAATTATTGAAGTACAAAGCTTCGATCCATCATTAAATAATGGTCGAGACAGGATTTTTCTCCAAAGCGGATAGCCACACGTTTCGAATCTTACGCGTCCTCGACGAATCTTCTCTTAAATTACCCATATGGCTACTCATTTAAGATGGGTTTTCACATGCAGGATTAATTCTGTCCGCGATCATGTCTGTTTCCAAATATATAATCCTGGCCTCCAACAGCCGCCTTTTTTTTCTGATGCCAAAATGAACCCACAATTCGTGTACTTGGCATAAGTGTGCCATAACGACGGTACAGACGATCCTCTATGTATTGATAGCGTCGGAAAGCCGCTTTTTATTATTATATACAGGAATCACTATTAGAACCTATACATCAGATGACGGGTGCTCTGTTAAACACCGCAAAGTGGCTCCATTTATGCCGGTTTATGATGACATTTATCAATTCCCCGCCAAACACTGCAATGCATGTACCGCGCGCACCTTCGCCCACTAAGGCATCACCCACGTCGCGAAACAGGCTAAAGAATGGATATCGACGACAGATCTGCCGCCACAAAGCCGAAAATCCATCATTGGGCTTGCATTGTGGGCTCAAAACGTGTTTCAGCTACAGCGCGCTTTATCACATGCAACGATTACTTATAGGAACATCCTGAAGCAGGAACACCTACTCGAAACCATGTGTCACTGCTAATCCACCTTTTCAGAACGGACCAAGTCAATAGATAAGTACCTCTAAATAGATTATCTGTCATTTAGGTTTTACTTTTCACAAAATTAGTGGGAAGAGTTCCTCAACCACTTTATGTGGAGGGAATTACTTTTGGGGATATCAATACAGAGAGGATCGTCTGTGCTACATGGCAGTGCACTGCTGGGTGTGGCGTACCCGAAAATATAATAATACTGGTGATGCGATGAAGTTAAGGATACGAGGAAATGACATCCGAGCACCAGCGCGTCTACGACCCGAAAATAATCGACAAAAACTTGGAGATGAAATGCCATCCCCTCGAGGAGTTTATAATGCGGCATACTCGAATCCATGACATTCTCGTTGCACCTAAATGACTTGGTTTGGGTATACCTCCCCGGTCTTGGCTTGAGTATTGGTGCCATTGATTTGAAATCTTGATTTCTTTGCTCACTTCCGGATTCGCCTCTCGACCAGCAGCTCTCCCAAGTCCTCCTCTCTTCAAAGCAATAGTATGAAGTTCTCTACCGTCTTCACCGCCGCTGCTGTTGCCGTCGTGTGCCTTCTGCAGCCCTCTGTCGGGCCTCGGTGCACCTCCGTGTCCACACCGTCGAGCAGAGCCCCAACGGCGCTATCTGCTACAAGGCGTGTCCCTCGGGCCAGTACTGTCCGCGTGGCGAGAACGCTTGCCGCAAGCCTTCAGGCAACCAGTGCTTCAACCCGGCCACGAGCCTCTTCCGCGAGGGCTGCGACCCTGGTTTCAAGTGCGACAACGGCAAGTGCGTGTACAAGTAAGTCAACGTGCAACCAAGCCAGTAAGACGAGATGTCAGACATCGCACGACTGTGCTGTAGCCTCTTTCCTCCTTCCTCTGTCCATTTAAGCTCGCGGTGAGCAGTCTGGCAAAACAGTATCACTTTGTCAATTTGTTGACAACCCCCGCCCCGTATCCAAATAAAACAAAGTTTATTCCCTGAATTTCCAATTGTCGACACTTTCCGGTGTTTCAAAAGCGCTGTGAAGTGTCGCACTCTGACTATGATACAATGTGTCATCCTCGCCTGGTAGTGTCATGCACTTTAAACTAGCTGAATCACGGCGTAATGGCCTGAGAGGGTACACCTGCTCATTCAACCCTGTCGGTCTCCTTTTTCCTCTCTAAATGTTGGAACTAAGCTGGAACGGGTCCTATGAGCTTTACCGTATCTCAATTTTCAACCACGTCGAAGAGCAGAGAACTCGCAAGCCCTCTGAAAGCTACAGGCTTAGCTATCCCGTAGTGTTTGAACTCAGGAGACAGCAAATAGTGCACAAGGGAAGTCTTGTTGGATTCCAACTTGGAAAGATTTGCACACCAAGTTTCAATGAGATTTTGACGCCTTGCAGTCCCTGATTTATCTTATGTCGATGAAAGACCAGGACTCTCATTTCCAGATTCACCTCCCAACCCCGAAGCCTCCTTCCTCTCCTCAGCTCAACATCATGAAGTTCTCAACCGTGTTTACTACCGTCCTTGCCGCCACTGCGTGCCTGTTCTAGTCGACGACCGCCGAGGACCAGGCCACCGTCCACCTTCGTGTGCACACCGTCGAACAGAGCCCCGATGGTGGTGTTTGCTACCAGGCCTGTCCCTCAGGCCAGTACTGCCCTCGTGGCGAGTACGCCTGCCGTGTCCCGACTGGCGGCCAGTGCTTCAACCCTGCCACCAGCCTCTTTATCGACGCCTGCGACCCTGGCTTCAAGTGCGACAACGGCAAGTGCGTCTACGCTTAAAAAAAACTATCAAGCCAAGCCCCGAGTAGCAAGCAATATTTTCTTTAGCCGACAATCTATCGTCCCATCCATTGAAATGCAATGTCATTGTTATGGTTGTGGGTCTATGATTTCTAGGTGCTGTCATTTCGATGCACACAGAGCCATCGCGTACGTTTGCGTTGGCTCTGCACTTGATTCGGATGTTCGTTTTTATTTGCTAGTTCTGCAAGTGGAAAGTGGAAATGCTGCGGTGCTGTCACCTGCGGTACGCGCGAGAACGGCTGCGGGTGGCGCAATTTGATGTACTCGATCGGAATCAGCTTGGTCCAGTCTCCAGCCACGGCAGCGTTGGTCGCGGCTTCTTCGTGTTTGATCTCGATATTCACCGTCGTCATGTCTTTCCACCGCGCGATGAGGTCCATTGAGATAGAGGGGGCACCTGTCTGTTCAAATTCTGCTTGGGCGGCAGCAGCGCTCTTCTTGCCGTTCTTTTGAGGTCGAGTTTGAGCACTGGTACTGTTGTAGCCATTCAGGAGAGCGATCACATGATCGCGACCTTGATCATTCGTAACTACGCGGCCTTCACGACCCAATAACACGCTCGCGTAGAGCCAAAACAGGTCGTCCGATAAGAAGTCGGTGCGGCAGCTAAAGATCATATCCTCCTCTTTCCAGCGCGCCACAATGGCCTTCTCCTCAGGCGTACGTTCTCGTGTGGCATATTTGCCTTGACGACGCATATCCCGGAAGTGTTTGTTGCGGATACGCACCAAGAACTTGTCCGCAAGGTAATTCGTGGGCATCGTAATACTAACCAGATGTCCCTGAGCTTGTAGCTCCCTCGCGACGTAGTCGACGTGATCCAAACGGTAGGTACCGGCCTCAAAGTTTTGGTTAATGTACGCAATGTTGGGTCCATCCAGCACATAGTGCAGAGGCTTGCTACTTCTCGGATTTTCAGCCAATGTTTGCAGCTGGAATGTCTCGTGACGGAGCATCAACCAGACTCGGAAAGGGTCCAGGAACTCTTTGACCAGCTTGCCAGGCGCCATTTTGCTACGACGGGACTCGAGTGCAGTCAGCATGTGCTCACGTTCTTGTTCCGACATGCCTTGTTTGTTCAGAGCGTGTCCACAGCATGGACACTTGGGTTTCATCCGAGCATCGCTCGGTACGGACTCCACTCTGTACCCTGCATCACGGAAGCCATGAAGGAGTCGCTGAGCGTTAGACGGAGATATCTCGCGACATGTAAGCTGCAGATCATGCAGCAGCGATGCCATCTGAGCGTGGAAGCGCGTCTCAGTGGCATCGCTGTCAGTGTACTCGTCCAGCTGCTGCTCATTGTTCTTCACACATGCAGCAACCATTTGAGCGAGTACGTCCTCCATGGCACTAGTCCACTCGACGTCGTGCTGCTTCAATTGCTGCCATCTCGAGTACGCACTCAAGAATTGGCCATGTTCACATTCGTGCTCAAGTAACGGACTCACGGTTCGAAAGTGGAGCTTGGGCGTCTCACCTACTTCTTGTTGTCCTCTCACAGCTCGTCGTAACTTGTTAATTGCCATCCACGCGGCCTCTGTGTCTCCTCCAGCCAGATGCAACTTGATCACTGAGCCAAACACAGCTTCATTAAGCGACTTGCCGAGCACAAAAGGCTTGGACTCTAGCTCTTGATCGTAGACAAAGAGCTCCTGGTCGAAGTATTGCAGCACTTGTCGTCGTAGCTCCTCCGTAAGCCCCTTTTTCTCCGCCTGTTGCGCACAATGGAAGTAGAACGAGTCCACCGACTGACGCGCCATTGCCGCCTGAAGCGTTTTGGCGCGCACCTCGTTCTGTACCAATGGCAACACGTCCTCGAGCGGCATCTGCTCCTGGACGACGCATCGGTGCACATTGAGTTTGAAATCCTTATTCATTTGCTGCTTATCGGAAGGTTCATCGTTTGAGAGCTCTTGGGGAGGCTCCAGTGTGGTGGAGACACGCTGTTTCTTGGCTCGACGGCGTGCAAAACGTCCGAGTTTTGGTGGCTCTTGAACGGCGGATGCAACGCTTAATAACCTACGATTTGAGTACCATACCGGTGAATTTGGGCCAGTTGATGCTGCAATAAGACGAGCAGAGACAGAGGAAGACGCTCGATGCCTTGTCGCCGCGTACAGCCCGCGCGAGAGTCTCTGCATGGCCAACGCCGTGATGCAACTGATGGACGGTACGAAGGACACAAGGTACCACTAATCTGGTACTTCCTCTGCTCGAAAATAAGCTCTTAAAATATGACTAATCGGAAATTTCAGAAGAAATTGGAGAAAGGATTATTGCGAAAAATCCTTACTTTTTGCGGTTCCACTCTAGTCTTTTGCAGAGAGAGAATGTGAAGAGAGTATTCTGCGCCATATTCGGTGGGCCTCCTGAATTCGTGTTAGGCATGAAAAGGTTTGCTGGCAACGAGAGTCTTTAAGATTCTGCGACGCGGGTATATGATTTTTTGCCCTACCAACAGGTGGACACGTTGGTCGATGTGTCACTGCTATCGAAAAGCTGAATGAAGTGAATATATCTCGTGTGAGAAATGGCGGTGTGCCTCAAGAGTGGGTTCGAATGGGTTAAGGACTGTAACAGGGTACGTAGCCTTAAGTGTACCCTGGTTACATGAAGTGTGACACTTCACACTTCAGGAGTATGACACTTCACACTTCAGGAGTATGACACGTCATACTCCGGGATATTTGGTACAAGGTACCAAGGTCGTTCAAAGCCAACCATTGGCTAAATGACATTGCATTTCTATAGGTAACTAATAGTTTGTATTAAAACCAAACTTAACCTACCTATAAATATACTCAGTTTACACTCTACCTTATTTAGGTCACTTCGCTCTCTTTAATTAAAGAGGGGACCTGTGAACTGCCGTTCACTGAGAGTTTGTATACTCTCGGAAGATAACTTCCTCTAGCGCAAGGTGCTGTGTGACCCCGTCACACCTGGTAGCACTTGTAGTCAATCCACGCCACCGCGGGTAGACTACCTGAACCTCTCCGAAGTTCGTTGCCATGGATAGGAGCGACTTCTCCCATATGAACGACTCTCAGTTCGAGTCGGTTCGGAAGATGGCAGGCATCTTCGGGATGGAGGCCCTGCAGAGCCTGGTGGTGTCAACACCCGCTGAGCAGCTCGAGCGCGTCAATGCATTCGACGCGTACGAGCAGGGCCTCATCGCGCATGTGCGGGAGAACCTGCAGGCTCCGGCGGCGGAAGCAAATCCGCCTCACCCGAAGCCAATACGGCTGAAGGCTAAGCCGTATGAAGGGAAGGAAGGCGAGAACCTTCACTTCTGGGTCCGAGAAGTAGAGCTCGCGATGGAGATCTCGACCGAGCAACTGTGTGTTGCTTTTGCACTCTCCAACCTTAGCGGCCGTGCTAAGAGTTGGGTGTACACACGGGAAGCAACATCCCCTGGATGTTTCACATCCTGGGCTCAGCTGTGCGAACAGCTCCGAGCCGCATTTCTCCCGGCGAACTACGAGTACCACCAGCGTTCGCGCTTCCTCGCGTGTAAACAAGGAAGGCGCAAACTGCACGAGTATGTGCAAGAGATACGGGAGCTCACGGCGTCCCTAGTGGGAAACCCACTCAGCGAACACATCAAGATGACTGTGTTCATGGACGGCCTTCGAGTGGGCCCCGCACGCACTCAGCTGTTCCGGGTGCAGTCAAGCACCCTTGAAGAGGCGATTTAAGTGGCTCTTCAAGAAGAGTACAGCTATCGCCAGGCGCGTACGCCGGCCTCAGCGTGGCCTGGGAGCTCCTTGTCGGCTCCCGGTCGAACAAGTCCCAACGGACCAGTTCTTATGGAGCTCGGGTCCGCCGAACAGCGTGACATCCGCTGCTTCGGCTGCGGGAAGATGGGCCACTTCAAGCGCGACTGTCCCGCGGAAAGACTCCGCAGACGGTCCTTCCCCAAGCCCGTCCTCAAGGATTGCTGGCAGAAGCCAGGATCTAGGGGACAGGGGAACGCCGGGAACCAGTAGGGGCGGGGCGCCCTACTGGGGAAGAACTAAGTCTTCGTGATGGGTGCGCGGGTGGCGCGTACCACGGGGACTTAGCCCCTGAGAGTCTTCGCACTCTCGAATCGGCGAAGAGCAGCGGCGGGTTGCTCGTAGTACACGGATGTGTACGGGGATACGATCGTCCCTTTAGAATTTTGATCGATTCTGGGGCGTCGAAGAATTTCGCACGCCGCCAGACGGTCTCGTGCAACAGCAACAAGTTGTCCGATGCTTTGAGAGAAAGCAAGGGCAACGGGACGGTGTCAGTACGACTGGCCGACGGGAAGGTCGTCACTGTCCCCAACGTCCAAGTGGATCTGGCCGTCAAGTTTGAAGACTTTGAAAGCCTCGAACAGCTCACTGTTCTCGATATGGATTCATATGATATGATCCTGGGCATGCCCTGGCTTGAGAAGCACGAGCCCTGGATCGACTGGCGAGGAAAGGCAATCGGTGCCAGCCGCCCTGCGCAGTCCGACAGAGCATTGGTGAGTCATGTTACCACCTCTGTCAGGACCCGGGGCGCCCGCAAGGGCTGTCAGGGTACCAAAGCATCCTGCAGATGCTTGGGAGTCGTCGACGTACATGACGACTCCGAGGATGTTTTGATGGTGGCCGCGCCCAGAAGAGGCGCTGGCCAAGTGGGTAACTTAGGTCCACAGGCGGGTAACTTATTTCCGCCGACAGCTGCAGCTGTCATGAACACTGAAAACAGCGTGTTCAGAGTGGGTAGCAGAGTTCCACTCACGGTCGCCCAGACCTTAACAGAAGAGGAAGACGTCGGATACGCTTCCTGTGTGGGTAACACAGTGCCGCACGCGGTCGCCCAGACCTTAACTGAAGAGGAAGGCGTTGAACACGCCTATGTGGGTAACACAGTGCCACACGCGGTCGCCCAGACCTTAACTGAAGAGGAAGACGTTGAACACGCTTCCTGTGTGGGTACAACAGTACTACACGAGGCCACGAGTGCCTCGGATGTCGTAGCGACGACATCCCTAGACGTGGGCAGCAAAGCTCCCCGTCACAGCCGCCGTCGGCAACGACGTCGCTTCAAGCGACTCGGAGTCCAGGTCCCGGGCTCCTCCGACAAGGCCGGTGGAAGAGTGTTATCACATCTTCGATGGCTAGACCGGCTTACCCGTCAAGGCATCTGGTGTCCACTTGGAACCGTTGCCAGAGGTTGCAGAGATACTGCACCTCGAGGAAATGACGGCTGAGTCTTTCCTGACCAGCCTCAAGGCTGGAGAGATTGCTGAGATGGTACTCATGAGACCTGAGACCACTCAGGAGGAGCTGAACTCCTCCTCTGTCTTGGACGAGAACGTCCTAGAAGACATGAACAAGCAGCGTCAGGCGCGCTTGGGCTCTGAGATTCTCAAGAACCCCAAGGATCCGGTGTATCCTTTGGTGAAGGAGTACGCGGACGTGGTGAACAAACACCCACCGACCCAACTCCCACCGGATCGAGGCGTACGGCACAAAGTATTGTGTCACGAGGCAATGGCCTCTCCCGCGCGAACAGTGCGAGGTCATTGATGCCTTCTTCGCCGCGAAAGCGAAGGCAGGCATGGTGCGGGAGTCGAAATCCCCGCACTCGACGCCGACTTTCTGCGTTCGTAAACCGAACGGAAAGTGGCGTCTGGTTCACGCTTATAACAAGCTGAACAACGCAGCGGTGCCGGCCCAAACACCAATCCCACGAAAGGATGTGTTGTTGAACAACATGGCCGGGAGCGTACTGTACAGTGAGCTGGATTTGGTAGACGGATACTACCAAATCCTGATGCGAGAGAGCGACATCCCGCTCACCGCGGTAAGCACTCCAAGCGACATGCTTTGGGAGTGGCTCGTCATGCCGCAGGGCTTGTCTAACGCCCCGGCGACGTTCAATCGCCTGGTGACGCAGTTGTTCCGCCCTTTGCGTACCTTCGTACAGACGTACTTCGACGACATATTCGTCCATAGCCGTGCCGAGGGAAGCAAGACGGCCATGGAGGTGCATCTAGGACACCTCCGTCGAGTGTTGGACGTAATGCGAGCGAACAAGCTCTACGCCAACATCAACAAGAGCGTTTTCGCGTCACCAGAGATTAAAGTTCTCGGTTGCTTCGTAAGCACCGTGGGCGTTCGGGCTGACCCAGACAAGGTCAAAGCCATAGCGGCATGGCCGACGCCCCGATCCCAGAAGGATCTTCGAAAGTGGTTGGGCTTGGCCAACTACCTTCACAAGTACAGCGCAGGATACGCGGGCCTCACTAAGCCCTTGTCGGGTCTCCTTCAGAAGGACGCCGACTGGCGCTGGGAGCAAGGGCACAAGAATGCATTTGACATCATCAAGGCCAGTCTCCAATATGCCCCTGTAATGGCCATGCTGGACGAGACGAAGCCGTTTAGCGTCGTCTGCGATGCCTCCGAGTATGCCATCGGTTGTGCACTGCTGTAGGCCGACACGGCTGGACATGAACGAGTCATCTCGTTCCAGTCCAGGCAGCTCAAAGCCGCCGAGCGGAACTACCTTGTCCACGACAAGGAGCTCCTGGCAATGAAATATGCCCTTGTGAAGTTCCGTGTTCACCTTCTGGGCTCTAGGCCCTTTGTGATCTACACAGACCACGCGTCCTTGAGGACGGCGACTAACTTGCCTCACCACTCCCAAAGGATGGCGAGGTGGCTGTCCTTCTTCGCGGAATACAACTTCCGCGTCGAATACAAGCCCGGCAAGCTCAACGTGCTTGCGGACGCTCTCTCTCGGCGTCCTGACTATGAGTTGGCCCACATCACGCGGGTGACAACGGATCTATATGATCGGATACGCATGGCGTATCGAGACGATGAGGCTGTCGCGCCTATCGTCAAGTTCCTGATGGCCGGAACGAGCGCGAAGTCCGACTGGCTCTCGTCGCGACAGCGCTCACGGCTCCACCGATATGAGTTGAAGGAGGGCCTCCTCTATTACCGGGTGGAGCCCACTGATCCTCCACGGGTGGTCGTACCCAGCGACGAGGATCTTAAGTTCGACATCCTCGCGGAGGCGCATGACGCGCCCTCCAGCGGCCACTTGGGCCGCGAGAAGACCTTTCTGTCGGTCTCTCAGTCCTTCTGGTGGACCCACATGTACAAGTGGGTCGCTCGGTACGTTAAGACATGCGAAACATGTCAGCGGGTCAAACCCGCAGGGCACTCTTCGGCTCCACTACAGAGCCTGCCCGTACCGGCTGACTGTTGGAGGTCGATGAGTCTTGACTTCATCTTTGGGCTTCCCGCCGACGGACACGGCAACACCGGATATTGGTGTTCGTGTGTCGGCTGAGCAAGATGGTACATCTTGCTCCAGTTCCCGCCACTGTTACGGGCGAACAAACCGCTAGGTTGTTCGTCGATGGCGTGTCCCGCTATCACGGTCTCCCGGAGAAGATTGTCTCGGACCGAGACCTGCGGTTCACGGCTGCGTTTTGAAAAACGCTGTTTCCATTACTGGGAACTTGTCTGCAGATGTCCACTGCGGACCATCCACAGACAGACGGCCAGACAGAGCGCGTCAATCGAGTGCTCGAGGACACTCTGCGCAGTGTGTGCGCGGCAGCGCCACGTACGTGGTCGACGCAGCTTCCAGTTGTTGAGTTTGCGCTCAACAACGCGGTGCACGCGTCCACGGGGTTCACGCCGTTCTACTTGAACGGCTTCCGCCACCCCAGAGTGCCTCTCACTCTTCGAGGAAACACTGACTCCTCTATTCTAAGTGGGGGAGAGGCTCGGAAAGCCCTTTCCTCCCAGGTCTCGGATGTGAGGCCAGTTTCGCTGCGGAAACAGGTGGAATCCTTTATGGATACCAAGCTGAACATTGTCAGCAGGGTCCGCGATGCCATGGCAGCGGCCCAAGATAAACAAAAGGAGTACTCGGACAAACAAGGAAGAGGAAACTTAAGTATATTTGAGATTGGTGACTTAGTGTTACTAGACACGAGGAACCTACCTCTAGACACTGTTAGCTCTGTCGGCAGCAACAAGCTGAAGCACCGCTTCATCGGACCTTTTGCAGTCCTGGCCAGACATGGTGCGTCGTACACCATCGACCTTCCAAAGTCAATGACGACGCAACCGACGTTCTATGTCGGACGTCTTAAGCGGTACTTTGACCCGCAGGGGGTTGCTGACTCGCAGACCCCCCTTGACCCAGCTCCTCGAAGCGAGGGCCGGTCACATTCGTCGACGAGGTCGTCGGAGCAGACACTCAAGCCTCGGCCGGGACGGCAAGGCTGCGGTCAAGACCGTACGCCGGAGGGGCTCCATACGAACGGACCCCGGCGCCATACGCCGAGTACGCTGAGTACGCCGGGTACGCACCATACGCGTACGTCTGGGAGTGTGCCGCAGGCGGCTCCGGACGTGGCAACAAAGCCTCGATCCGTCGGATCATGCGAAAGGCCTCGTCCAGATCGGACGAAGAGGCCCGGCGGTCCACCCGCAGGTGCAGGCTCGCGACCTCTCGCTCCACCAGGTCCAGGCGACCCGCAAGACGAGCGAGCTCGCCCTGATTCCCGGCCTGGGCGGCAGCATTACCGCCAGTCCCAAGGCCAAGTGCAATCTCAAGCACGAGGAGACGTTGACGGAGGCGGTCAACCTCAGGGTCCCGTGTCGGACCCGCAGTCGGAGCACTCGAACGAGAGTGGCTCTCGGGAGGCGCCGAGTACTCGTACTCGTACGAGGGCACCTCCGCCCCTGCTTGACCAGAATGGAGAAGTCCACTT
Organism: Phytophthora infestans T30-4; assembly: GCF_000142945.1. Lineage (NCBI taxonomy): Eukaryota > Oomycota > Peronosporomycetes > Peronosporales > Peronosporaceae > Phytophthora > Phytophthora infestans. Next base: position 1,912,497 of record NW_003303748.1, on the reverse strand, counting down.
CCACGTGGAGCGGATCCTCCAGGAGCGACGGTGTCGCGGTAAGCGACAGCTCCTCGTGAAGTGAAGGGGTTATGCCCACTCCGAGAACTCGTGGGAGCCGATTTAACGGCTCCTGATTGACTGCCCGAAGGCTGTCGCAATCTGGGAACAGAAGCGGCGGCAGCTTCATAAGTAGTCTGGGGCTTCTTGCCCGAACGGGGTACGGATGATGAATACATACCGTACCCGCGCTCATCGTGAGCGCTAGAAGCCGCGCGCTTCAGGATGTCCCGTGGCAGCGTGGCAGCATACGCTTGCTGATCAAGTGGGCAAACCTCACACGAAGATCACGCTGGTCCAGGATGCGGGACAGCAGCCGATCTTCATGGAGTTCCCGTAACTCCGTGGGTGAGTACCTAAGAGTCTCCACCCACGCCCAGAACATGTCCTCACAAGAACTCCACGTGGGACAGTTCTCGGGCATAACCCAGGGGTATTCCCGAAGTGGATAGAGACCACCCCGGCTCTCGGGCTTCTTACGACAAGTCGTGAAGTCCTTAAGGGGAATGCGGTGTGGCGCGAGAAGCACACACCGAGCAGCCTCCACGTTGTCGACGAACAACTGTTCTTTCTGAACAAGGGCTCGTTCATAGATGCCCCTAGAAGTGTGGCCGCCCACAAGGCCACGAGGAGCGACGAGAAGCTCTAAGAAGAGGTCAGCCCCAGAGCTCTCCTCGGGAGGCCAATACCCTCTTGAGTTGATGGCAGCTCCCTGGCTGACGGGTGCCGCCACCGAACCCCCACGCACACGCTGGGCAGCTTGGAACTCCTCTTGCTGCTGGTCGAGGTCATTCGAGACCTCCCGGGGCTCAACAATAGCACCCTCCTCTTCCTCCTCTTCCTCCTTCTCCTCCTCTTCATCCGAGGAGTCGAAGATACTCCGATAGGAGCGACGAGTCTCCTTCTCCTCGCGGAGTGAGCCTTAGAGGCTGTACGCTTATTTGAGGGCTTGCGCCTTCGGCTTTTAGAGGCCTTAGCACGCGCAAGACCCTCCGCCAAGCGAGAGACGGTTTGCGAGGATTCTCTTCCTCATCGGCCACCCGGCTTTTGGGAGCTGCCCTTAGCCTTGACGGGCCGGACTTCTTCAGAGCGGCACAGGAGGGTCCTGGGGATGTTGATCCCCTTTGGATCACTAGGCGAGCGAACTGCACGCTGTCATTCTTTGTGGCTCCACTGGGCTACTTGGGCTGTGCCCTCCCACAGAGTCCGCAGGAGCATCGTGAGTGCTCTCGGACTCGGCATCATCCTTACCGCCCGAGTTGAACTCACGTTCTACGAACCGAGGGTTCGGACGAATGTCTGAAGATGAGGGCGACGGACTGCGCGCTTGCTTGCGCGCTTGTCCACAGCCGCGTCACCAGAGGAATCGATTGCCTCGGAGGCCACCTGAGTAGCCTCCTTGAGTGCAGAGCCTTTGCCGTGAGGCTTAGTGCGCTTGGCTTGCACCTTACCGGCAGCAGCCTTGGAGCGTGTCTTAGCACCGCTCTTTGCAGTGCCACGAGGCATGATAACGGTCGAAGTGGAGACCTAGACGAAGAGCGCACAGGTTGCTGCTCGAGGCTCTAACTGTGAAGTGAGCCTCCGCCGCGCTCGCGCGGCCAAGCCGATGGATTTCGACTTTGAGAATGAGAGCTTGTGACGAACACCTCTTCATTCTGATTGGTCGGTAAACCGAACCTAAGTGGGGGAGGATGTAACGGGGTACGTAGCCCTAAGTGTACCCTGGTTACATGAAGTGTGACACTTCACACTTCAGGAGTATGACACGTCATACTTCGGGATATTTGGTACAAGGTACCAAGGTCGTTCAAAGCCAACCATTGGTTAAATGACATTGCATTTCTATAGGTAACTAATAGTTTGTATTAAACCCAAACTTAACCTACCTATAAATATACTCAGTTTACAATCTACCTTATTTAGGTCACTTCGCTCTCTTTAATTAAAGAGGGGACCTGTGAACTGCCGTTCACTGAGAGTTTGTATACTCTCGGAAGATAACTTCCTCTAGCGCAAGGTGCTGTGTGACCCCGTCACAAGGACAAATGCGAGTGGTTACCAACTGTACTATTCTCGAACAGAGGTTGGAAAAAGTAATATCAATAAAATAGCTATTGCTTTTTTGTCGGAATAACTTATTCCTGCTCCTTCTTCCTTCCAACTCTTTATGAATATGTAAAATATTCTGCAATACTTAATGACTTACAACATTTATACTTAGGCCCGTTCTCAACCGAAGCGTTTTTATTGACGCATGCGTGCACGCGTGCCCTACCCCGTGTGCTCGGTTGAGAATGAAACTGAACGACATTTATTGGTGCAACAAAAACAAATATTGGCCAGTAAAATACGTTGTTTATGCTGTAGATCCGCGTTTCCCCCTTCCAACAAAACAATGGAAGCTGAGAAGGACCCGAATCGAGAAGTTCCAGTGGCTCGCCGTCTCGCGGCGGAGCTTGCCACGGTGGCACCTTCAATTACAGCATTACCAACCAATGGGGTGGTCGCTGTCACAATTCACGGTAACCGCTCTAATTACGTTATGGAAAATGCTGAGTCCGATGCCCTACCTTCCGTTTGTCCAGCTTCAAGCGATTCCGACGCAGCACAAATAAGGGCGAGAGATGCAGAAAGGATTGATACTGTCCCTACCATTCTAAGTGGATCACTAACTGAAGGGCATTTTGCGTGGGAGCCGTACGAGAAAATGCCACAGGATCTCATTCGCAAGGAATGCACCATACGAGAGATCAAGCTTAACACGCGGACAAATAAGGCCGATCGCATAAAGTGCCTCCGCCGGTATGATGAGCTGGTAAACAGGGGCGAAGGCCCTACATCTGCATCGACAATGGCTTCTGGCAACACCCGTCGTACCAAGCACTGCATGTTCCGCTTAGTGAATGTCGTGCTGTCCAAGGATATGGTGACAAGACTTGTTGAAGCTACTGGTATGAATCATGTTGGATATATTTGCCATGCAATTGACTATTTTGTTGTATTTGTAGGAAAAAACTTTGATCGAGCTGATTTAGACGACCCCCAGTTTTCTGAGAAAGCTCTTTTCTGGCGCGATTTTGAAACAGCGTACAAAGAGAACGACGAGGAATATAGTGGACTGATCGCTGACGACGTCGACTTCGTGGGAATCACCCCGGGAACCATTGTGCCGCATAGTGCCGCAAAGTTGGAAGAACTTTGGAAGGAGCTGACGTCCTTCTTCAGTATCTCCGAAGCCAACTTTCGTCTATCCGGGACCCACGATCAGGAATTCAAGAAGTTTACGCATGGCAAAGCGGATGTGCTTTATTTGTGGTACTGGACCAAGGTAGAAATTTGGGCTTTAGTTTGTTTGCTGCCATACCTTGTATAACATAAGCGATTTGTAAAATTACTGTAGCTTCGACCGGAAGCACTGAGCTGCGTTCGTGGTGGTATGTACGAGGAGGATGAGTTTGATTCGCTCCCCGCTCCCGTATCCACCCCAATGCGGGAGCGTCGTGCCACGCCAAGTCAGCGCGGTGGCAGCCGAAAACGCAATGTGCGCTCACCCACCAAAACCACACCGAACAAGAAGCAAAAATCTGAAGCTGAAGCTATGGATGCTCTCGTTACGCTAGTTGGAGGAATTGCAGCGGCGCGGGAAGCTGGGGTCGCTCTTGGAAGGGAGCAAGAACAAGAAGCTTCGATGCGAGTACGCGGCGAGCAGCATAAAATGCCCGACGACATTCGCAAGCGCATTAGTGCGATTGAGTGCGAAATGAACTCCGCCGCCAGTTCTATAAAGCTACGGTTACAAGGGGATTTGGAATTCTTTCTAGAGGAGCGACAGCGGATCATGGACAGTGTCCGCTCACGTGATGGCTAACAGCAAGCAGCAACAGCGCCGTCAGATCTGCTTGGTAAAAATATAACATGATACGAAAATTGTGTTTCAGGATGTGCCTTTTGATAAAGCTGATCGCGTTTACAACTGCCTTATGCGCTGTATATGTCGGTGTAGATTCACGCTGCAGACAGCTATCGTACGCGCATTGTTAGTTTATAGAATTCACTCGACGTCGTTGCATTCATCCAGTAGGTCAATCACATTAGCACGGTCCACGCAGCCTTATCACGCTGCTGGTCATTCTCATGGGATAGAGTCGCTTCCTTCTGATCCGAGTTGTCTAGCTCAACATCCTCGTTACTCCTAGTTTCATCGTTAAAACCTGCATCACTGTCTTTTCCTGGTTAGTGCGGCGAGTTCTTCACCAGGCCGCTCTCTCCAGCTCAAGCAGTTGACCACGATCGCCGGTTTGCCCACGTACGCACAGCACTCACGACACACCAATCTATTTTCACAAACGAAACGTTGCGGTGTGTGCCACTGTCGAGCACCACGATGGCCTTCTCTCTCGTCGGGATGTCGTCCTCCAAGTCGCCGTACGTCATGTGCAGGTAGTTTATCGGGGACAGCAACTCAGCCATCTCGAACAACGTGCCCATGACGCGGACGTTGTGCCGTTCCAGGTCGCCGTTCAGGTACAGCTCGATACCGACGGACAGGGCCGTCTGGTCACCCACACTCATCAGGACTCCAACCAGCTACTCCTTCGTAACGCTCTCCAGCATTGCCTCGGCACGCGCCGGCATGAAGTGGATGTTGTCGACCAGAACCTGAGATGGCTGCACCGTGGCGATGTATGACGTGAACGCCTTCCTCACGTACAGCAGCGATGGTCTGGCTAGAGTAGTCGAGCTCGCCAGCCTGACCGATCGACAGACCACCAGAACGAAACGCTGGGCGGTCGTGCTCATGAATGTGCACATAGGTGGAGCGCTGTTGACATTTTCCAAGAGCAGGCCGGAGAGGAAGCAAGTGTTCGTGGGGACACCACATGCCTCCAGGTGGAACTGCGCCGAGAAGAAAGACTTGTGTTCGTGGATAATACCCTTGTTCGACTTGTCGTTGGCGCTAATTGAGAGGGTCTTCTAGCCTCAGACAGAGTGCTCGAGTTTAAGAGTATTCGTGGCTCTGCGGCGTGACGCGGCAGCGTGTAGAGCGAATGTCGATGCAGGACTAATTCATACCGCAATAGCCGTACTTCAACTTGTCCGTGGTGACACCGGCGACCAGAGCTCGGTTCTGGTTACCCAGATAGATACCGAATATAGGCTAGATGCTCTCTTGGTTGAAGGCCCAACGGATGCTGTCGATGGTCTTACAGTCGGGTAAGCAGATCGTTATTGATGGAGAAACCTTCGTACTGCAGCTCGCTATCGGGCAGGTCGTAGTCGTAGGGCACGACCGTGAGCTTCACTTCCATGTAGGACAAGTACCGCACGATGTTGTGCTTCATTCCGCAGCGGAAGGATACGAACTTGGGAGACGCGCCCCTGTTGTACACGGTCACTTCCTCGACGGTCACTTCGGCCACGAGGTTCGCCTTGTTGGGCTCCACGAACTCAGTGGTTTGGCCCTCGAATACGACCTTGCCCAGCACGGCAGACACGCTTCGTGATCATGCGAGTACTTGGACACACTGAAACCCGAGTTCTGTACTGTTCCCGACTCGAAGGACTTGGGCAGGTTGAACGCACCCTTGACGTCGATGTCGGGTACGCCGTAACTGCCAATAAGGGAATACGTCAGCACAAGGATCTGGCCGCGCTACGACGGATCGGACAGAGCCCCACCATACCCGCGCCGAACACTACGTCGGCCGAGATTCTCTTGTCTAGGCTGAACGAGAAATAGGCGTACGTAGTGCTATCGGTCAGCGCCAACGTGCCACGGGAGGAGTTGTCTGTGTCTGTGTCTGCGTTCACGGAACACAGCACAGGCGGCCGGTACCGCGCTCTTCGAGAAGGTCACTAAGGACATGCCGACAATTGATTTGTAGATTGAAGCTTGTTGAAGCGGGACGAAGTGATGGTGCCGGTTAAGTGGTGCTTGGAGGCAAAAAAAATCAAAAAAAAATCTTGGCAGCGAGCGCGAACAGACCTAAAATGGTAGTGAAGCGCCTCCCACGGCTGAACCGTCGGTAGTTGGCGTTCACTGCGACTGGAGAAAGACTCCCTAGGTTACACTCAGGCGCTGGACGTGGCTTGTATTTTACTTTGTTAGCAGCAACCGCTGCCGCTTTCTCGTGTGGAAAGACGTCAGACTAAAAAAAGAAAAGGCTTGACGACGGCTTAATAACCCGCTGATAAACTAATCTTGTTACACCACTTGCCACTGCAAGATACTAGCTGTGCCACGTGCATCATCATTTGTGTTGTCTTGATCAGGTCGAGAGGGCCCTGGTGCTGATGACACACTGATCATTTCTGCTTCCGTCGGTACTTGCTGGGCAGTGGTCATTACTGCATTAATACGGCCTTTACTTCTCAGTAAAATTTGCTGGGGACGATGCAAATTATGTCTTGAAATGCGATTGACTAATTCGATCGAACCCTTTCGTCCAGCAAATCGACGTGGCTGCCATTTTCTAGCTCAACTTCCGACGAATCGTATGTGAGTGGCTCCTGATCATTTCACGACCTTACTTCCCGAGCTATTGCCCCAAGACCTGATCAGGTGGTTTGGCTGACGATGCACAACGCTGGGTAATGCAGAAATTGTGTAGCCTCATACATGATGATATAATAACGCGACATTGACGAAGGCGAACATGAAGTGGCTGCTTTAGAATTCTCCACTTGTTCACGAGAAGTCCAAAAGCCATTTCAATACGAATTCGTAGCTGGCTTATATGAAAGTTGTAGTTGTCACGGTCTCGTCTGTCTACCAACAGCGTCTTATTAAAAGGAGTCATTACACGCTTAATTTGGACATAAGCATTATCGCCGATGACGAAGTAGTTGCCTGAGACTTCTTGTAGAATATTGCCAACACTGGAAAGCGTACGAATCATTCATTCCACCAGGTGAGTTGATCGAAAACGCAGTAAATCGAGAAAGAGAGTCTGCACAAGCTTGGATATTCAGTCCATATTTCTGATAGTGTCCGGAGAAAAACGATAGTACGCGACCGCACTTATCTTGACGAGGAACGCGTATTGGGCAAAGGTACCCGTCAATCGCACCAATGCAATCATCAATAACACCTCGATTGCTGAGAGACTGAAATTCGCACGCAACTCGCTTCATATCATCCAGCGGTTTTGGAAATTGAGGCGCTAGAGCGTCAGTATCGTTGATAGCGTACATCACACGATACACAACACGGTAGAATGTAGCAGTACTACATCCGGTTATGACACGGATGTGGTGATGGCTCCCCCCTGCTAGCCATGAGAGCGCGCATTGTAGCATTGCAGCTGGCGTGAGTGGAGGGACACCGCGAGAACGGCGTAGCGACTGGTAATAGTCGACTACCAAATAGGGTCCCACAACACGTAGTAATTCCTCGAAAGTATTAAAGCTCATCCTGTAGTACTTCTTGAACGCAGACTCTTTCAAAAGCGCGGTGGCATGGACTCGCCATGAAATGCGTTCACGAACAACAGGATCTACCTTCCTATGTGATCGATGGCGCTTGAAGACAGCCATATAGACGAGAATACCGCACAAGATGTCGTCGTCTTTCCACCGACGCCGTTGTCGAGCTGTAGGGACGTACTGCTGCTGCGTAATACGGTGGGGACGAAATGAGATACGCGTCATGTCGATGGGAGCGGGACAAGTGGCATCTGAATGTCAAGCTTAACGGTAAAACGTAAGAAATAAAAGCAACATGTTATTGGTCCAAATCGGAAAACGCACGGCAAACGCATGCGTGTGGATTCTAATACGGGCACATTTTTTGTTATACCCATCTAGCCAAGCAGATCCCAAAGTGTCCGAGAACACATGCGTCCACCCCGGTTGAGAACGGGCCTTACATCAGCCGCTGATGTATTTATTGCAATAATTGGTCAAAATATCATATTATTGATTAGTCCTGTTTTGCAATGTAAATTGGTTGAAAACAAAAATATAATAGCGTTTTTTATTTTTCAACCCCTGTTCTCGAATATCATCTCGCGCAGTGGTATGAGCTTGACTATTGATTTAATGAGGGTTTTGTGAAATCAAAAAGAAAAACACATTCAGAAATCCGCCGTCTGTTCGGATGAAACTCGCTGGGATTTGGTTAAGATTCCGCTGGAGCATATCCATGCCTATCCACTCCAGCATGTATCGGCTGAAATCGTCCCATTCCGCTGGAAATTCCGACGAGCAGTGCGCTTTCATAATACGTAGTACAAAAGTACTGAGTTTTGTATTGAGACGTTTAATTTTCCGTAAATTCATGATCAGGGTGTTTATTTTGTAACCGATAATAAACACAAATTCGTGGAGTAAAATGCCGTCCAGTACTGACTGGCAATACATTTCATGCTCCTTAACCGTATTTGAGATCTCACACCGGTTACACAGAGAGATCTGTACTACATGCCGTAAAAAGCTCAAAAGTGACATAAAATTTCCAACACAAACTAAAATAACATGTTTTCTTGAGCACAAATCTGATGAAAAGGCAAAAATATGCTGGGAGAAGCTCCCTTTGCGAAGCTCCCTATACATCAAAGTGATATCATCTCGGTAATTACGGGACAGCATCAGCGCCAAGAGACACTTTTAAAAAGTGTTTAACGAGGAGCTCTGATATCGGTTGCAATGCAAAGCTGCTTAAGCCACTTGATTTTTTTGCATAAAAATAATTGCATTTTTTGAACAAAAGCTACTAACAAAGATTTTTACGCTTGGTAGTCAACGCTAAGCGAAACATAAAGCTGTTTGTATCCCTGCAAATTAGAAAGAACTTCGAGGTAGAATTTACTAACTTTCTTCAGAATAAAAACTGCATCACCGCATACCATTGAGCGCAGCGAGTTGTTTTTTTGCAATTTTTGTCCGATTAACCAACTGCGGCTCGTTTTACTTTTTCTTAGGATTCATAATATTGGCGTTAAAAGATGAAACACATTTTTTTTTAAGTGTTTCTTGGCGTAGATGCTGTCCCGAAAGTATGTTACGTTTATGTTTTTAGCAATCCTGGACTACAGGTGCATGTCATGTTCGAACGTTAAAAAATGTTTTCGTTTGCAGTATTGAAATGACCACTGAATTGAAATACTACACACCGACGTGGCGTCCGTAATCGGACGTTTCTGCACTAATTAGTAGCCTTCGCTGGTAACGGAAAATGCTTGTCAAGCCACAAAACGTAGTCCGTGTAGAGCTTGTAGATGGCATTGTCCTTCTTTAGGCCCATATCCCATAACTTCTTGTAGACAGGACCCTCGTCGAGCCCGCTACTTTTCCATTTGGCGAACAGCGTTTCAGCAAATGCTGGATCCGACTTGGCCCTTTGAATTCTAGACGGGTAGAACAAGAACGCTTCGGGCGTAGTTAGCGTAGATTTCTTGAGTGGGTGGTGAACGTTCAGCCAGGTGACGTAATTCTTGTAGACCTGATACAGGTTATCGTCCTTGTTGACCCCCATACGCTGAAACCTCTTGAAGACGTCGTCCGATTCAAATCCATAACGCTTCCATCTGCCGTACAACACGTTCGCGTACGTGCCGTCCTCCAGTGCCTTCTTAATCTTCGCTCTGTCAAATAGCTTCGGATTCGTTTTGGTAGCGTGCGCGTTGAGCCAGATGCGATAACTCTGGATCAACTCGAGAGCGTTCTCATCCAAAGATATCTGCAAATTCTTAAACTTCGTAGTGATCGTGTCCTCGTTGACTCCGCTTCGCTTCCATCTACGGAACAGCGTTTTCGCGTAGGTGGTGTCGTTCAACGCATCTTCAAGCTTCTTGATGTTAAACATGTTAGCGCCGCCCAACCTCTCTTCGTTCTCGGAACTCCGCAGGTACCGCTTCCCGTCGGCGTTGTTCAGATCCTCACTCACAGAGTTAGCGTACGTGAGCGGCATTACCATCGCCTGGTCTACATTTGCAGCCTCACACAGGGCATTGACGCCTGCAACTAGGGTCACTGCAGACACTGCCAGGATGATGGTTGAAAGACGCATTTGTTAGATTCTTGTTCTGGGGGGGGGGGATTGAAGAATGAGAGCGGAAATTGGTGGGCTGGCCGACAAGTATGATACTACTGTACTCTGTTCCATCGCCGCACAAAAATAAATGATATCATTGGCTATTATTAGGCTAAGAATAGAGATTTGCTATTTTCTAATTTGTGGCTACCAGCTATTAGTAGCTGACACGTATTATGTAGCTGGCAGCTACATAATACGTGTCAGCTGTGCAGATAAGCATGATGTGCTGCCGTCTGATCGCTCTAACGGCAGGCACAACAAATGTTGATGTTGTCAACATCGCTATCAAATATAATACCAGCCAGCTATTATAAGTCGCCCGATATGAACGTACCGGTACTCGAATTGGGTCTGTTTAACTTGCTACAGTCGCTTTAATTGCGTAAGCTGAAAAAACTTACTGTGATCTTTCTAGTAGGACTATAGATAAGTGCTTTTTGACAGCACAAAAAATACCAGAATCTGTCATTGCGTGTAATACATACAAACTCCCCCGAGTTTCGAAGCACCACATTCGCAACGGAGTGCTTCCAACCTCATTGCCTTGCGACCCTTTGGCAAAAAGGGCCAGGAGACACTTAAAAAAATGAAGGGCCACCAACTCAAAATTAGTATCTTTTATTATATGATGAACTCTTTTCTACACACCTTGTTTTATTTATTTTCTCCTTTTGCGAGATCTAAAATTTGTCAGATTGTAAATACATTGATGTAATTGGTCAAAAGCGTTTTTCAGGAAAACGCGGCACAGACAGCAGTTTTTGAAGAACTGTTTTCACATCTTGTAAGACCGTAAAAAATCGATCTCTTCTGAAAACCTCAGCAATTTTCCAACCCACTGCGAAACCAGACGTCCACCCCGTCAAAACAAATGACGCTCTTTTGCTCTGTACTTCGCTGCTGTTTGACAATGATCTACCAAAAAATACTGCTTTATAGAGCTAAGGCAGGGCTTTCCGTAGTGGGCTCGTTTAGCCAAATCACACCATTAGTTTAACAAATATGTCAGCAAAGGAGAAGTGTTAGATTTGAGATGGAACAGAGTGTTACCAATAGCTCCAGGAAAGCACAATTTGCAAACAGATAAAACAGTACTTCGAAGTACGTAGTATTTATTAGCTGCCGCCTCCAAAGCTTATGTTCAAGCTCTCTACATGCACTGGACGAGTAAACGTTAAGTTCACCTGTACCCGCCTGAAAATCACCGTAAAACCCAGCACACTATGCATGAAGAGGCCATTCTCGGACGCCCTGCTGCGGCAGCGCGCACAGCCGGGTGGCGCATCCGGCGCGATGTGCTCCCGCCGAGGATGAGCATGCAAGGTCCACTGACTGGGGTGGGCCACACCCAAGTTTGGGCCACTTTTGGGTGGCACACTCCAGTCAGTATCTCGCGGAAGCTGTCGACGAGCAGCAGCAGCGCCGCCAACCCGGAAAGCCGCACGCGCCCCAGCACACACCAGAGCAGCATGCCGGGCCTCAGCGCCTCTGAGCTGCCTCCAGAGACTCTGTGTGCTGGTGACACGATCGAGTACTACTGTCGTGCCTTCGTCTGTGGAGACCCCAAGGTCTTTCGGCGCGCCGTCGTCACTTGCATTGACGACGGCGCGGACGTGGCCTTCCCGGTCGATTTGGACACCGGGGACGTAATCCCGGGCGACATGATGATGAAGCGAGTCACTGCTGCGTCTGACAAGCAGCTAGATCCCAGTGCTTCGCTCTGGAGGAAGCTACGGACGTTCAAGCTCGTCGCAGGGACGTTTGCAGCTCCATCGAGGGCCAGCGCGCTCAATTCAGCGCTTGCCGGGGCAATCAATGCTGCGGTAGAGTCCGTTCGGGAGGCGCTACGTGATAAAGCGAGGAGATCGTTCCGGAGACACCCCAGAGCAGCGCGTGCAGCTCTCCCGAGCCAGCGCCGAGTTTGAGCCAGGTGGAGCTGCCCAGCACTCCAACCCGGCCGTTGGCGGCGACAGAGAGCGGTGGTAAAGCTCCAGCACGGTCGGAGAAGAAGGCACGAAGCGAGCAAGCGTACGAAAGATCGTCTATTAGGGAGATTATCGACTTGGTGTCGTCGTGTGATGAGAGTGGAGTGCTTTCCGGTGCTAAATCTGCCGAGCCAAGTCCAGCAAGCAAAGTTGAGGCATCTGTGTATATGCGGGCGATTCCGAACCGCCACGCCCGGGCCAAGATCCGCCACCAGGCGAAGAAAACGCGAGCGCAATGGCACGTCCCGAGATCAAGAAAGCGCCGCTATCTGGCAAAGTGCGCCATCACCAAGAGCGGCTCGGAGATCTACCACGCGAAGCCGTTACAGGCCGTCAAGTTCGAGGCCTTGAAGAACAGCCCTGAGGTGAGAGAGCAGCTGGAGACTCTGCACGCTAGACGAGATGTGTTCCAGGATCCAGCAGCGAAGCAGTCTCGCACGCTGCTCAAGACGGTGCCACGGCTGTCAGACGTCGAGCCCATTACGAGCTGCAAGCGCAACGGCGTCAAGTTCCCGGACATCGGGGCAGTCGACGCATGCAAGTGTTTCGGCGATTGTTTTTGGGATACGTGCTCCAACGTGGCGTCCGCGTCGTCCTGCACCCCGAAGTACTGCAAGCTCGGGGCGAGGTGCAGCAACGCACCGCGGACGCTGGACACGTTGAAGCTCTTCGACACCGGTCGGGTAGGCCTCGGGGTGTACACCTCCACGGATCTCGAAGTCGGCGACGTCCTGGGCGAGTACTGCGGGGAGCTGATGGAGTTCCCCGCAGTGGTGGAAGGGCAACCACGGGCAGCCGTCATGGAGAACAGCGGCTACACGCTGCTGTACAACGCGAAGTCCGTCAACAGAAACTTCGTCGACGTGGATGCCTTGAATTGCGGCTCCGTCACGAGGTTCATCTCGCACGCCTGCGAGCCCAACACAGCTTTTATCGAGCAACAGACGCGGTCGAGAGTCCGCGTGCGAGTGAAAATGGTCAAAAATGTGTCTGCAGGCGCCCAAGTGACTGTCCATTATGGTAGCCAGCGCTGGTTCAAGTGCGCGTGCAACAAGTGCTGGATGGACCCGAGCCAAAAATCAACGTAGTTCAAGTGCAGGAAAACTGTAAGCTCTGTTGTGGATATACTCGCTTGTTCAATATGCAATGGCCCTAGTCAGACTCCGTGCCACTATAGATCCTCTCCTACGTCCCCATCCGCGAGTGCTGGGTCAGTCTGCAGACAGTGCAGGTCCGATTGCTCGCGGACGACCCCCGACAGCGTCGGTTCCTGCTGCTCCACGCTTCTGCCCAATGCGTCTGCTCGCGAGTATGCGCCGACCTGCTCCATCCATGCGATCCGTAGCCCGGAGCGCGAAAATAAGGTGCACACAAGTGCCAAACTTGAAGGAGTAATTACATGGACACCACTTCCTCCGCAACTGAGCGGGCCACCCATACGGTGGCTCGTTCTGCACTTCCATCCTGGCGTAATTGACGCCCATTTAAGCTGAGAAGGCAATCGCCTCCTCCGTGGTTCGCTTGACCCCCTCCACGACGATGCGCTTCGCGGGATACTCGAAGACGTGAACGACTCCGGCGTCCCCCACGACGCTGTCCGCGTCGCAGTTCCTTAAGAGCAGCTTCTCCCGAACGAGCTCCACCACGCGTCGAGTCAGCGTGGGTGCAGCTTCGGGATCCGTTCGGAATGGTCACTGCCTGGCCGATTCGTGCATGCAGCAGTCACTCAGCTCCTTCAACAGCTTGCTCATCTTTAGGCGCCGCCGCAACGTATAATCCCGCTTCAACACCTTGTTGAATTGCTCAACAGGATTGTTCGTTGTAACAAAGCCACTCGGTGTTGAGTAGCATTGCCACAGTGAGAACGGTCCACGCAGCCACTGCGTCTCTAGGTAGTCGCAGAAGTCCACCAGCCCCGGGTAGTCCCTCCAGGCACACAAGAGCTGGTCCCGCAGATAGGAAAAGCTGGTCTGGTCACGGGCGAAATGCATGTCATACTGTTCTCGCACTAATGCACCCGCCACGTGCGAGGGAAATCCCTTCATGTGCTTCTCCACGTTGGTCATGACGTGGAAGAAGCACATAACATACTCCATGCCAGGGTTGCTCTGGAACACTGTGAAAACTGCATTGCGCTGGGCTTGTTCAGCGTCGCCCATGACGTATCGCGGCATCGGTATCTGCTGCGTGATCCAGGTGTAGAGCCGGCTGAGCGCTGCCAGACAGCTTTCGTAAATTGGTTGCAGCCTCTGGGACACCACAAACAACGCCACGAGATGGAAGCTGCACGCACGATCGGAAATGCCGATGACGATCACCGGATACTCCGCGGTGTTGATCTTGAAGGTGGCGTCCATGTGCAGTACGTAATACTCGGAGGGCAAGGTGAGCCTTCGCAGCAACGCCTTCGTTGTCAGCCCCACAAGGAAGGGCTCCTCATCTGAACCGTCGCCGATTATTGGCCTCCTGCTCTCATCGAGATCCCACGCAAAGGTGAACGTGTCGTAGTCGCCCTCTCTCCCGGTGTACGCTCGGCTGTGGATCCACTGGGTGAGGTCCTCTAGCCGGTCGTGGTTCTCGAGCTCCGTCTTCGAGTAGTGATTGCAGAAGTTCTGCACCTTGTCCAAGGGAGGGAGGTCGTCCGCAGAAAGCTGGAACTTCCGGGCCATCGCGTGTTGGATGCGCAGCGGTCGCAGCCGCTGATTGGCGAGCTCACGGCAGAACTCCTTCTGCCTTCCAGACAGCCTAGCACGCTTGGGAGAGGAGGAGGCGGTAAGGTGATCACCTAGCTCGTAGATGTAGAACTCACCACTGTCGGAACAAACGAGGACCTTGCCGCGCCACGAGCAGGTGACGCCGCTACAGGTCGCCGACTCGCACATGAGCAACTTGTACCGCATGCTGTGGTGCGAGCCGGCGCCACAAGCCGTACACGGCATTGCGTTGTTCTTCCCCGTGCTGTGCCTCTTCATCCTGCTCAGCATGGCTTCCGCATCGTCGGCACTGAGCTCGGTGCCCACCTCTCTCCACGGCAACGTCCGGGGCATCGCTCGCTTGCTCTGCTTCACGAAATGGGGGGGCTCGGTCTGATTGGCCGAAAGTCGAAGTTGAAGCGCACGCTCCAGGCCCTTTGCTGCGCGCACTCAGCTCCTTCCACGCGCGCGAGGGCCACGTTCATGCACGAAACGAGTGCTTTTCATGCATCGTGTGGCGGTACCAAGTTATAGTGTGCCGAACAGCATCTTCGTGTGGGAGTCGCCATGCCACTGTACTGGTCAGGGTCTAATGGTGCCAAGATGCATTATCGTGAGTTTATCCACGTTTGCGGTGCCATCACCATACTTTAGGTTGCTTTTCACTCGTTCTCCACTGGACTCCCAAATAAAGCACTCAGTACCGGTATTATTTAGATAGTTTTGCAATGATTCGTCACGTTCGTCTTTGAATCGTAAACTCTGACAAAGTTTTGCGCTGCAAAGTACTGTAGATTGCGAAGTGAGTTCTACTAACCCGTAAGCATACCGGTATGCCATTTTACTTCTTCATCACTGAAGGGCGTGTCCGGTGGCGACGTCCTTCACCTCCTTACGCAGTGCCGCTGTTGACTCGGTCGATTATTTAGTGGCACTTTTGACTCGGTGGATTACGCGTTGACGCAGCCGATTTATCATTGCCGCACTAGATCTCGCACTGTCGTTCTGTTTTGGGGCTCTTGCAAAGGAAAATAGAAAGACACCCTCGAGGAAAAAAAAACACCGTACTGCTCCCATGGAACCAACTCGGAGACTGTGATAGGTGCTGGTAAGAAAAAAAATCGCAGTTTATTAAAAACTTTGCCATCGTCGTCCCGCAACATTAAAATCGAGCAACATAAATTAGAAGTTGCAGAAAATGTGAACACTCCGTCCGTGACATAAGACTAAAGATTGAGGATACGGTTTTATTGGGTTAAACCAAAGTTTAATCTTATATTCTCTACATGAATTTCTACAGCTCTGCCGGCTTTACTTTACTTCATTTATAGTTTACTTTGAGTGATTTTTAGCATTCATTCGGTCGAAAAATAGTATGGAAACGTCTCTTACTGCTCACATTTCGTAAGAAATAAAACGCTGCTCATGCGCCACGGCACGTGAGTATTTCGGATGTCTACTCCTGTGACTAATTTTTTTTTATTATTGGCGTTGTGACACAGTATCTAGCACTTTCCGAGCAATCAGGTATAGCAGGTAGCGCGAATGACCTTAATACCTGCGATGAATTTGAAGATGGAAGTGTCTAGGTTCACCAATATTTTTTTTTTCGTAAAACAAACATTTGGAGTACCGGTGAATACCGGTATCAAAAATTTCTAATTTTGTTTTTCAAAATTTGCGAGTCTCTATCGCCGTTCATTAGACCGTCTTTCGCTCCCGCCTCCCGCTCCCCCCAGCTCTTCCCAGTTCTTCCCCGGTACTTCCTATCGGCGCCGCTCGTCGTAGTGTCATGTCAGCAAGCCGAGTATCGCGCCCCACCAGTGGAAAGGCTAATCTTCAAGATGGAGGCACTCTTCCCAGAGCTTCAGGCGATGAAAGCCGAGATAAAACGGAGCATACAATGAAGAAAACAATTCAACTTACTTTCCCTCCATTTAGCGGTGTATTTGCATCGTGGCCTGACCTTGAGGCGGCTTTTGAACGGTACAATGACATTTGGCGGGTGCGTTTGATGTGATGTATCTAATAAATGTATTCACGCGTAGGTACCAGAAGGACACTCATCAGATTTACAAGTTGCGAACGAGTAACTCTGTACGTGATCGGAATCGTGAGCGAAGTAAACGTTGTGCTTTGACAGGTACACAGCCTGTCCTGTACGACGAGAAATTGGTGTTCTACTCGAAGACCTTTATCTGCACTCACGGTTGGCAGTTTAACCCCGTGGAAAAGGCATCAGAACAAACCACACTGCTCGAGGGATTGGGTGTAAGGCGAGACTGAACGCGCTCCTGAAACAAGACGAAGGCGGAGTGTATACGGTATGTGTTTCAAAGCACACGTCGGTCCACAACCATAGCGTTGGTCCTGAAGAGTATTTCACGTACGCTGAGACGCGCAAGGTGGACTCGCCTGACACCAAGATTGTTGTTAAAACAATGTGGCAAGGTAAGATCAACAGTAGTACAACATATAGTTGGTCATTTGCTAACATGATGTCTTATAGGTGGGTCCAACCGCAAAAAGATTCTGCGATATTTAAAAGAAGCATCCGGAAAACCGATCCAGCCAAAGGACGTCGAAAACATGATTGCTCAGATGCGACGCGAAACATACACCTCGCCGGATGACAATGTCCGTGTTTCGCAGTTGCTGCAAGATTTCAGTGAAGGTCCAGGAACGGCTGTCAATATCTATCGCGATCCAGGTTCCGAATTGACGAGCTGTATAACCTTCCAGACAGCACATATGAAAAGGATGGCTCGCAAATTCCCAGAAGCACTTTGTATAGATGCCACACACGGCACAAACATTAACAGGTACGATGTGAGCACCAGTTAATAAATTGGTGACATAATTACCAACACGTTAGGTGATGTCACCAATTAGGTAGGAATTGGTTTCATATTCACCAATTACTAACAATGAATTTGATGTAGGTATCGGTTGTTTAGTTTCATGGTGGCAGATAAATTTGGCAGCGGGGCGTTTGTTCAGCATGCCTTGATTGACGGAGAGACAAAGCCTAACATGAAGAGTGCGTTCAAGGCATTTAAACAGAACAATCCAGTGTGGGCCAATATCAAGGTGGTGATTATTGATAAGGATTTCACTGAACTTGGCGTACTAGCAGAAGAACTACCTGAGGCTACAGTGATTCTTTGTCATTTCCACGTCATTGACTATCTCAAACGCGAAATCAGCAAAAAAGTCTACGCGTTTACGGCATTTGAAAAGATACATGCCAAGAACTTGATTACGATGATGGTGCGGACTGGTGATGAACGAGAATTCGATCGCTATATGCGATCCCTTCAAGCTCCTTGTAAGAGTAAGCAACAATTTTTGGAGTATCTGGAGGCCAATTGGTTAAGCTGTAAGCCATTGTGGTGTACGTTCCTGCGCGGATGCATCCCTCACTTGGACAACAACACAAACAACCGATTGGAAGCAAGTTGGGGGGGGGGCTGCGAAAGGCATTCTTCATCGCCACATGCCCATGGATGGGTGCATCGACCATTTGCTTTTTCTACAGCAGATTGCCGAGGATAAATATCGCAGCAAGTCGAAACGGGTTGGCGTCCGTTACAATCACAAGTACGACGAAGAACTTCAAGTCTTGGCAAAGATAGCAACACATCATGCATGCGATCAGATTGTCAATATACAGCTAGCAAGGAGGCGGATTACACTGTTGAACCCTGCGAGACTTCGATTTTTTTGTTCACTTTGACGTATGTGGACACGGTCGCCACTGTGGGTGATGTTACGTTGGAAGTTTTAAACGAGGTTGTGAAGACACAACAGCTTTCAATAGCGGTTGTTGGAGATGCTCTCGACGGTATCCGCCGCATGTTCGATGGTGCGGTTTTCAAACGTCCCAAAGCATTAGTGATCAAGGGTAAACTGGATCCGAAGCAACTAGCTGCAACGGGGTACGTAGCACTAAGTGTACCCTGGTTACATGAAGTGTGACACTTCACACTTCAGGAGTATGACATGTCATACTCCGGGATATTTGGTACAAGGTTCCAAGGTCATTCAAAACCAACCATTGGTTAAATGACATTGCATTTCTATAGGTAACTGATAGTTTGTATTAACCTCAAACTTAACCTACCTATAAATATACTCAGTTTACAATCTACCTTATTTAGGTCACTTCGCTCTCTTTAATTAAAGAGGGACCTGTGAACTGCCGTTCACTGAGAGTTTGTATACTCTCGGAAGATAACTTCCTCTAGCGCAAGGTGCTGTGTGACCCCGTCACAACTAGCATATGAGAGGTACAAGCATTTCTCGTACGTATTGGATAGCGTAGTGACCAACGTCGATACTTAGCATAAATAAACCATCTTTAGTCTATGAGTGAGAAAGATCTTCAAATTCATCTTGGGCTTAACACTTAGTGGGTTTGAGGAGTGTGCTGCAAGTCACTTGTGTAGCTACATAATAGTAGAGAAAATTCTCTAAATACCACACAAGAACCGGTAGCGTTTTAAGGCATACCGATTCACTCTCGTCTGCTCTATGCACAAAATATTGGTGAACGTAGGGAGAGCCTTTGAAGATGGGAATCTGGTAAATTGCCCACCGTTTGCATCATCTGTACCACTCATAGAGTACATAAGGGATCAAACCTCCTGTTTGGAATTTCACTTCATCCGTACCACTCAATCGGTACATTGACGCACCCACATGTGGGTACAATAATGTGCGCCACATTTCACCATGAACCGACCAATCGGATCGAAGATCGCGTCGTTACGCCAGGGGGAGCTATAAAGCGTGCAAGAAGCTCTTCCGCATTGTGGCGCTCCGTCCTCGTGTAGCAGTGCCCGAAGTCTCCATCTCCACCTTTAAGCCCGTGCATCTTCTCCGCCATCATATTGGCTCTCGATCGCAGCCCCATCCATCTCTAACCTTCAACTGAAACGCCATGGAGGCGCTGGTGCTCAAGTCTCTGGGCAAGTTACGCAAGGCGTGTACCCGCAGTCACCGCGAGTTACGCGACATGGTGGATGCAGCGCAAGCTAAAGTTACAGCTGCGAGTCAGGAGGGTACACTGGAAGTACCCTTTGAGCCTTTCCTGCTAGCCTGTCTAACCCGTCACGCCAAACTCGTAGCCGTAGCTCTGGACTGCATGGAAAAGTTCCTGGCCTTTGGGTTTCTTAAAGAGGCAGGCACAATCCCCGACGGGATCCGACGCCGTCTCGTTCAGAAGGCAGCGGCCGCGTCCTCCACTTCCGGTCGCCGGTCAGGTTTCGGTCTGGGTCTGGGGTCAGGGTCCGGCGCCGGGTCAGGTCAGTCCGGATCCAATGCTACCCCCTCTTTTGGCCTTGCTACACCGTCAAACAGCCACCGAGATGCTGGAGCAGAGGAGGACAGTAACGAGGACAGCTACAGACTTATTGACTGCATTGTCGAAGTGGCGTGCGACTGCAACGACCACCCGGATGAAGGAGTGCAGATCCAGGTCTTACGCGTTTTACTGACGGCAGTGACGACGCCGACGTGTGAAGTGCATGAGCATGCGCTCTTGAGAGCTGTGAGAGCGTGCTACCACGTGCATTTAGTAAGTAAGAGCGTCACCAATAGGACAGTGGCTAAGGCCACGTTACAGCAGATTATCAGCATCGTGTTCCAGCGAATGGAGACTTTTGATCGACGTGTAGAAGAAGAGACGAAAGCCACGCTACAAGCGCTGGATAAACAAGAACAGCAGAGTCAGCAAGAAGACGAGAGTGAAGCTCAAGAAGTACAAGCACAAGAGCAACACGTCGTCAGTGACAGTGACAGCGACGACGATATTCTGCTCAAGACGCTGCGTGCACAGCCGACATCTGCTTGGTATCCGTCGGTTGCAGTAGCGCTTCGTCTTCCACGCCCAGCTCATTCGGAGAAAGCGCCAGTCTCGTCAACGACGGCAAAGAAAATCAAGGCCGTGGCGACGTTATCGCAGCCGGTTAACGCTCCAGCGTTCCCGTCTGTGCTCCACAAGGATGCTTTTCTATTGTTCCGCTCGCTTTGTCGGATTTCTATGCGGTCGGTAGCTGATGATTCTGGGAACGGCTCCACGGCTGGGAGTGCAGGGAACGGAGCCAACCCGGAAGACCCGTTCGCGTTCCAGAGTAAGATTTTATCGCTGGAACTAGTGAAGGAGATCGTGGAGAATGCAGGTCCATCCTTCCGACGTGGTGAGAGGTTTGTACACGCCATCCGACAGTATCTGTGCCAGTCGCTGCTTCAGAACTGCACGAGTAACTACACGCAGATCGTGTCGCTGTCTTTGCAGGTTTTCCTGGTGCTTTTACGGAACTTTAAGCGCCATCTGAAGACGGAGCTGGACATTTTCATCACGAGTATCTTCCTGCGCTTACTGCAGTCAGAGAACGCCAGCTTCGAGCATAAACTGCTGGTGCTAGAGGCGCTCCATGCGATCTGTGACGACCCGCAGACTCTGGGCGAAATCTTCATCAATTACGACTGCGACTGGAACACCAACGACTTGTTCAAGCAGATTGTGCATGCTCTTGCCAAAGCTGCCAAGGGCGGTCGCTCTCAAGACGCGGCGGCCCAGCAATATGCCGCGAGTTTATCCAGCAGTGCGAGGATCAAGATGCAGCATCAGGACGCCGCGCTGGCTCTTAAAGGTCTGGAATGTCTTACCGCCACGACTGCATCACTGAAGAAGGCTGCGAACTTTGTCGAGACAGAGCGACAGTCGTCTCAACACGAAGGAGAGGAGACGCACAACAGCGAAATCGGCGGAGAAGAAGACACTGTCGCGCCACCAGATTTGGTCCCCGTCGTGTCGTCGACTATGTCAGCTGTTGAGGCCTTTGAAAGCAAGAAGAAACGTCAAGAGGAGATGGCGACAGGGATTCTCAAGTTCAACGTGAAACCCAGTGCTGGCATTGCGTACCTCGTAGCTCACGGACATATGGGCGAAGGCTCGCCTCGTGACGTGGCTCAGTTCCTGCATTCCTACAACGACAAATTGGACAAGACAATGGTTGGCGATTACCTTGGCAATGGTGTCCATTATCAAGGAGGTTTTTGCGTCAAAGTGCTGCACGAATACGTCGACATGATGGACTTTACGGGCTTGGAGATCGATGTAGCCATCCGCCATTTCCTTGCTGGTTTCCGTTTACCCGGCGAATCACAGAAGATCGATCGGATGATGGAGAAGTTTGCCGAACGATTCTTTAACGCGTGTCCGCCTGGATTATTCCCGAGTGCAGACACTGCGTTCATCTTGGCCTTCTCGATCATTATGTTGCAGACAGATCTACATAACCCGAGTATTGCCGAGGAAAAGAAGATGGACAAATCGGGATTTCTACGTAATAATCGCGGTATCAACGATGGTAAAGATCTCCCTGAAGACTACATGGGAGCTATCTTTGATCGTATCAAGGCGACTCCGATCTCTTTAAAGGAAGACGACGACTTCCGTAGTCGTCGAGGCGGAGCTGCACCCAGTGCGACCAGCTCGTTGTTTGGGGCTTCGAATGCAGCGACAGATCGCATGCGTCGCGACGCGTACATCAAAGAGCGCGAGTCGATGGTGCGGCAATCCGAAGCTCTGTTTAAACGTCGAGTCCCGGCGTCAGCGAGAGCGCAGCAGCATTTCCCGCTCTCTCCTCGAGGCGACAAGCCCAGTGCTACATCTGGCTCCGGTTCTGGCGCTTCTCCGTCGCAGCGAAGTGAAGGACCGTCGTCTCTATTGACACCCGATCCGTTGGCTTCCACGTTTCACGAGGTCTCTGGGTACAACGAACGTTCACATGTGCGTCCAATGTTCGAGACCCTGTGGGCTCCACTGTTAGCAGCGTGTTCAGTGACTTTCGAGAGCTCCGAGTCCGTCGAAGCCATCCAGCTCTGCCTGGATTCCTTCCGTCATGCAGTGCACCTCTCTGCTAGACTGAGTATGCCAGCTGAGAGAGACGCCTTCGTGACGGTGTTGGCCAAGTTTACAGCTCTCCACACGACCAACTCGCGGCTGATGCGGTCGAAGAACATGGAGGCTATCAAGGCTCTGATTTCGATCAGTGTGAAGGAGGGAAACCATCTTGGAGACTCGTGGCATGACGTTCTGCAGGCGATTTCGCAGCTGGCACGCATCCAGACACACGCTCAGGGCTTACACGAGCGCTCGGCTGCAGGGTCCGTTTCGGGGGATTCGTCGTACTTTAATCGCCAACCTTCGCCCGGTATGAGCCACTCCAGCTCACGTAATAGCAGCGCGAACTCCACGCCATCGTTCAGTATGCTCGGCTCTGCCTCAGGCAGCAAGCGAAGTGGACTGGGCTCGTCTCTGTCGTCCCCGTCTCCGTCGCATCGTGACATCGGCGGTCGTGGGAGCGGATCGGAACTGGATGAAGCGCAGAGTGCAGCGATCGAGGACGAGAATGCCGCTCGTGTGCTGAGCGAGATCGACCAACTGGCAAGTGACCGCGTCTTCTCGAGCTCCGTGTCGTTGAGCGACCAAGCGCTGCAGGATTTCGTCGTGCAGCTCACGGTCGTGTCGCTGTCCGAGTGCTCGGGTGTTGGTCCGTCCGGGGCGGCAGGAGGTTCTCCACCTCGCGTTTTCAGCTTGCAGAAGCTCGTGGAAGTCGCCGACATGAATATGCGCACTCGCTCTCGAATGGTGTGGGCGGCGACGTGGCAGACTTTGTCCAGACACTTCACGACCATCGGCTGTCATGAGGACTTGACGGTGGGCATGTACGCGATCGATTCTCTTCGTCAGCTCAGTATGAAGTTCCTGGAGCGCGCCGAGCTGCGCGATTTCAACTTCCAGCGTCTGTTCTTGGCTCCTTTTGAAGTGATCATGGCCAACGCCACGTCTCTGGAGACTCGCGAACTGGTGCTGCGTTGTGTGGAGAACTTGGTGCTGGCCAGAGTCGGCAACATTCGTTCGGGCTGGAAGACCATCTGGGGCGTGCTCCGTATCGCTGCCGAGACGTACGCGCCGGGGAGTGAGGACCGCGTCGTGCTGCTGGGATTCCAGGTCGCGCATGGCGTGTTGGAGCGTCACTTTGACTGCATCGTGGACGTGTTCGTGGACGCGGTGGAGTGTTTGCTGGCGTTCTCAGTGTGCGGCTGTGAGGAGGTCGAGCGGCACATGGAGGAGCGACTGGCCCTCACTCAGCTTGGCGTCGACAGTATCGGACTGCTACGCAGTGTGTGTGTTGAAAAACTGGCTACGAGAGAGAGGTGATTGAGCCTCTTACTGCTCGCGAGACGGCCGGGTCGACTGCGTCAGCTCCCGCATCGGCGGCTGCTGCCGCTGCGGCCAAACAGGCGGCCCGTGTCGGCTTCAAGAAGGTCAAAGTGTTGACAGAGGAGGATCCTACTGCTGATGCGAGCTCGGATGGGGTCCACTCGCCCTCGAAGCGTGCCTCGATACGCTACCAGAAGCAAGAGTCCGTGCGTTCGTTGGAAGAAGAGGTGGCGGAGCTGTCGCCGCGGAAGGTGGTGGCGTCTCCACTGTCCCCGCGCAGGAGATCAAGCTCTGTAGAGATGCAGGACAAAGAGCAGCTGGAGACTGGCGAGGCAGCTTACAATGACTCTGCGGCGCACACGCGCATGTGGTGGCCCGTGCTGACAGCCTTGTCCACGCTTGCTGCTGACCGGCGGCTGGACGTGCGTCTCGCAGCGCTTGAAGCTCTTTTCAGCGCATTGGAGACACATGGCACCAAGTTTACGTCTGGTCTCTGGGGCCTGGTCTTCAAGGGTGTGCTCATTCCGTTGCTGGACGAGCTGCGTCATCTCGAAGTGGTCGTGGAGAAAGGGGCGTGTGCACGGCCCAAGCTCCCGTTGCCGCTGTCTGCTTCGTCTAGCCGTATGCCGCAGTACACTGCCGGTAAAACCACGGCGACGTTGTGTCTGGAGCGGCTACTGGAATGCTTTGGCCTGTTCTACGACATCGTGGGGTTCCTTCCGGAAGTTCTTTTCTTACTAGGCAAGTGCATGGATGCTGGCGATGCAGAGGAGCAGCTCGCAGCCGCTTCAGCGCGGGCACTCGAAGTCGTGCTCGTCACGCACGGCCACAAGTTCCCCGAAGACGTCTGGGGTCTCATCTCGGACGAACTACGCAACGTCATGAAGCGCGCGGAGCCGACGTGGATCTTCTTCGCCTTGCCTCCTGAAGACGACGACGATGCTCCAATAGGAGACTCTGCATCGCAGTCTCCACGCTCACCGATGGCTAGTCCGGTTGCTGCGAACCTGACGTCGCCTCGACAGCCTTCGCTGCTGAGTTTGTATCCAGGAGTCGTGGGGACATTAGGATTTGCATTCACTACGAGCTTCCCGCCGAAGATGATCACTACGGACGAGGTCGAAGCACAACGGGTGCCTTCACGCACGCACTTGACTGTGTTGCTGGCATTGCAGCGAGTGGCAGGCAACGTCCTGGCCAGTCGTCGGAAGGAGAATCTGTCACTGAGTGTTGGCCACGCTCGCTCACTGCTGTCGTGTCTTCGCGAGAGTTTCCTGTTCGCTCGCAAGGTGAACGATGCGGTGTCTTTGCGTCGGTATCTACAGCGTGTTGGTTGGCGTTATGGAATGACGGTGCCATCTTCCAGTGAACTGCCCAGCTTACTGCCACAAGAAGTGCTAGGCAAGCAGCAGTACCTCCACGTACTGTTCACTGCGCTCGTACGGAGCGTCAATAACGCACAAGTGGCTCCGATTGGAGAGCAAGATGAGGCTCGCAAGTATATGGTACGTTTGGTTCAAGACACGCTTGAGGAGTATCTGGCCTGGACGGGTGTGGCACCGCAGTATATCGACCAAGACAAGATGCCTGCCGACGCACAACAGCGCGTGGAGAGCTACACACCGCTATTGGTTGCCACGCTGAGGGAGCTGGCGGAGTTTGACAGCACGGAGGTGAGAAACTGCAAGGGGATATGGGGGTGAGATATGCTTGCTGACTTGATTTTTTTTGTGTTGATCCTACAGCTACAACGCCACATGTCGTGGTTGTATCCGCTTCTTACCGACCTCGTGATGGTGGCGAACACCGAGGTGCGGGTAGCGCTATCCTGCGTGTTCAGCAGAGCCGTACGACAACTGCTGCCACCCATGTAGTAGACTTGGGGAGGATATTTTCAAAGTCAATTTCATGAACTACTTTATCGCAGTCGGGGTACTAAATTTTGATATTTTCTTAATCCTATTGCAGCAAACTTTCGCCACCGCTTTAGCTACTGCGGACAGTGAAGATCAAGTTAAAGCCCGTAGTCGCAAGGCTATCCGTGCGGCATCGCTTTAATGATATTCACTTTTTTATAAGATCGATGTTAGAGTCACACAATGGTTATGTGACTTCGTACTTAAGTGCGTATAAATGTCACCATATTCGGTTGTGTACCTACGACAAAGGCACAAAGCCACACAAAGAGAATAAAATACCGAATATATTTCCAAAATTTCATCGTTTGTAGACATTATTGAGGCCATCCAAGTGTGGGAACGTGGTTGCGCAATCGTCAAATGTCGTGCGAATGTCGAAGGAATACGATGAAGTCTGCGTGTTGCCAGATTGTACACATGACTTAGCATTTTTTCGCAAGTGAGTCCGTGAGTCCGATGTGGAAGTAAGGAAATCAACGTGAGTCCCTAAAGACATTATGGTGTATAGCTTCATGTACCAGAAAGTGTTGAACATCGTAAAGAAACCCGGTTGATGCATGAACTGAATGAATTACGCAACTTTTGCAGTGTGCTAACGTCTCTCCTAAACATGCAGTGACTTCAGTAGATATCTCATCCTGTAGTACCGAAGGAGTGCCTTTGATGGCGACTTCGGGAGAACGACGTCACGCACAATGCTCTCAAAAAACAGGAGAACAAGAGGTCCGCAATTGTGTCCATCTGTCTGCTTCAGCCACACTTCTCGTTTCCAATCCATTTTGGCTACTATCTCTGGAAAGATTTTCTTGACAATGTCTTCACACGTTTCAAGTTGCTTTGGCTTCTGTTGGGGGTCAAATACTGTGATCCGGTTTGGTGTGGACTTGAAGTCAAAGACTGCATCGCACCAGTGGTTTCTGTTGATATGAATTGGCAGCAACACATGCGTGTTGTGCTCTTGGAATGGATCGGAGCCACTGATGACCTTCTCCTGCGTTTCAGGGTCATCCGTACCGGTAACGCCTGGCGAAATTATACCAACGTGTGCATGCTCTTCTTGGATCGTCGTCATTACGGGCATCATGCAGTCGTCGTTCAGCCATAGGTCTTCTCTTAGCAGCAGAACGGATTCATTCGAGACCATTCCGAACGGTGTCAAGCGTGAGATTGGCAAGACAATCTGCTGCAGCGCTGTGGTAGCCTTGGTCTTCTCTAGTTCAACATACTCATTGAGACCTTCTGGAATATCCAGTCTGTTTAGCGACGTAGCTTCCATCCACTCAATTGTATCATACACTGCCTCCAAAGACTTCATCGTGTGATGGTACTCCACCATTACTTGCACTTGGTCCTCGCTGATGACCCCGATCTTAGCGAGACGAACACCTACGGGTGACTTAGGGTCTGGTAGTGCCTCTCTGTACGTTTCCAAAAAAATTCTACATTTATGCGTGAATTGCTCGGTGAACACGAACTTGACGCTGCTTAGGGCCTCACTGGGGGCTACCATCTTCGCTATTACTTGTTTCCTGGGGCCCAGCGTCTTTACCGATAATTTGGAGAGGAACTCGTATGCGGATTCGTAACTGTATGTCGACTTCAACACTGTGGTCACATTGCTTAGCGTGATAACCGGCGTCAACGTCCCTTGCACGAGCTGTTTGGCTTCCTTCAGAGAGTTCACCAATCGTTGCTTCTTCACTTGTTGTTTCTGGTTCTTTCGTATCTTGGGCCGACCGCGGCTTTTGGTGCTTTTCGAGAGGAAGAATGAGCATTCCTCACTTGAGCTGGAGCTGGGATGTCCGCCATCTGAAAGCGCTCTCTTTGCTGGAGGTGCTACTTGTTTTGTCTCGTCATAGCTCGAATGTGAAAGCCCCACAATACTCCGCTCGTCCCGCATCTCAGATTGATCAGGGAAACCTTGCGCGATACTCGTCACTTCGTCGGAGTGACTGGCGCCTCCAGAGTGACTGTTGCTATCCGTCACCTCTATCGTGTGACCCGTGTGACTTGAACAAGGTGACACACCACGTGAGTGACTTCGTGATTGAGCCACCATAGGCCCACCGCGACCCGAAGCATCCTCAGGTTCCTCAAGGCCCTCACGCTGTATCTCATCCTCGTTGTTGTAGATAGTGGCATCGGCGATTGCAGTTGGAGGCTCACTGGTGTCATCGGAATTTGCTGCTCCACCATCATGTATCTCAGAAATCTGCGAAAGAGGATTCAGTTGAGAGAGTCGATCTGGCCATACAGAAACGAAAGGTGCCTCTCCATCCGTTGCAATGGACTCAAAGCGCTTAAGACTTTCCAACATCTGGATAAACACGGGAGTTCCATTTCGGCTCATGATATCTGCAATTCGCGTCGCTACAGCGTGTGATGTTCGGAACTTGTTAGTCCCGTTGAGCACTTTGTGGCGTACCGCTGTCAAAGCGGAATCTCGCACCCGAAATGATCCACTCGTTGCTTCTCCGTCTTCTGCATCCTCATCTTCTTCAACGGGAATGTTCAGCGGGGATGACAGACTCCAACGAGGGTGGATGTGCTTGACTGGAACGGGGCTTTTTCCACAAAGTAAACGCCAGTATATAGCATGACGACAGGGAAGCAGCTCTGTCCTCATGAAAATACACGAACAGTGATACGTCTGTCAAGTCAGAATAACCATTCAATAAGTATTGATACCATTCAGCCATTATGGACAAAACAATTTACGCACCCTAGTATCAAGATGGTACTTTCGACTCGTGTCAACTGCTGACACCATCTCGATCATGTAAGATTGTAGTTCGCGCGTTGTATACGTAGTCTTGCGATCATTAGCAACGCGATACTGCTTTTCCACCAGCTCGTAGGCGTGCTGGCTAACCTCTTTTGATAGCTTCGTCAACTCAGCATCAGCTCCAGCGTAACGCATGTGTCCAACGTCTGTCATTTTCTTCGCATACTCCATCTCCGCAATAGACTGCAAGAACTGCAGAGTATCCACGCACTCATCGAGCGCCATCGTAGACATCAGCACGTCCTTCAAGTGGCCCCATGCCGCCTCCAACCTAAGTCGTTATATAAGTCAACAGTTAGCAATTAGAACTTTAGACAGCACAAAAACGCCTCAGTACCTGTTGTTTGTCGTGTTTCCCAAATGAGGGACGTCTACACGACCAAATCCACTTCACATGTGTCTGCAATTGTGCCAATTCTCGTGGAAGTACTTCAGAAATGGGTGTGTTGAGTCCTCTGGAATATCTTCTTCGAGTGTAATTTGCTTTCCGTCAACCACGTAGTACAGATATCTACGACTCGTTTCGTACTCAAGCTCCGTCTTGGCGTCCACCATCATGTGAACGGCGTCCTCAACCTTATCCCGATCTTCAATATTATACTCCCTCTTTGCCATTTCTCCCCGAAGATACTTCACCACATGAAAGACACAGAGCAGAATTCTTGCTGCAGGAAAAGCCTTCTGCAGAAGCGCAATTTCTCCAAAGTCTTTGTCAACGATAATCACTCGAACTTGGTCCCAGGTTGAGTTAGATGATTTGAACGATTTCACTGCATCCCCCAAACAATCAGCAGTTTCGTTCTCCATGAGTGCATGCTGCACGTATTGCCCCTGTACACAAGCAGTCACAAAGAGGTACACAATTGTAGCAATGGCACACAACCACAGTAAAGTCACATAGAGGCACACAAATGTAGCGGGACACACGGGCACAGTAGAGTCACCCAAACCAGCACAGAGGTACAATTAGAGTCACACAATCGACACAGCTACCAAGAGAGTACTTACATGGCCGAAGACTTCGTGAATCATGAAACTGAAGAGCTTGTATCGAGCATCGTTGGTGTTGTGAGTGGCGTCCACCATCAACACCTGTGGGAACACCTCAAAGAACCTTCGCATCTGGTGGGTTTGAAAAGTGATCGTCTGCGCTAGCTTCTCGTCATCCACATAAATGGTCGCCGTATTACCCTTTCGAGAGCAGAAATCGCGCAAACCAGACTCCAGTCTTGCCTCGACGGTTGTAGCTCCACGCCGCGCCTCTTTCAGCTTCTCCACAATATTGTGCACATCACGCAGGGTAACATGCTTGCCTATTAACCAGGCATTAGAACCAAAACAAGCATAATAACAAGGATACAATCATGTAGTGTACCAGTTTTCTTCCTCAGAAACTGCAGAATCAACTTTTTCTTCGCCCCGGCAGCTTGAAGCTCATCCACGAAGTCAATCACGTCTTCGTCTGCAACGCTTCGATTTGAGGGGTGATTTCCATAAGATCCTGAGCTTAGTGAGTGGTTGTGCGCTGTCTCCTGGTGCGTAACCTTCACTTGAAAACCCTGAGCAGCATCCCAAATTACGACGACCGTCATCTGCGCTTGACATCCGGTAGACTTCACGAAGTAGTTATGCCTCTTGCCCTTCGAACGGCTGGGCCTTGACCGACTATGCGTGCACACCAACTTTCGGTAGTACTTGTCGAAAGCGTCTGATATAATGGTCTGCGGGGTGTCCTTACCACGGTCTCGGAGATCCGCGTTCCTCGCCGTGGCGCTTGTAGAGGTCCTCTTCTTGAATATCTGGTGGGTTTTGTGCTGATATGCGTCAAAATACTCGAAAAACGCACCCCAACTCCCGAACGTCTCCTCATCCATACGTGGGGCTCGGGCGACAACGGCGGCAGATGTGGGGACGTGGACCTCCGGGGATTTAGCTTCAGTGGTCTCGGCGTCGGGCTCGGATGCCGACGCGACGCTCGCCATGCTGCTTGTCCTGCTTTTCGCGCCTCTTTTGAAATGAAAGGCCCAGAATAAGTTGGGAGGGGTGAAAGGGGGGGGAGGGGGTGTTTTTCTACTTTTGATGCTGACTGATTGTCGGGATTTTATCCGTCAGGAATTTTTTTTCTTACCGACAATTATTGTGTGACTTTATCCACTTCCATTGAAAAATGCAACTGAAGTACAACATCTTGATGTAAGTAAAACTGCAGCACTGCTAATACTTCTATGTATGAATAGTTATTCGACAAACGATACTACAGTAGTATCAGGACTACGTTGTCTGTAGTACTAGTATTTCAAGTGGTAGAAGAGCTACTACAAGTATAAAAGTAGACCGGTAGTACTTCAGTAATTGCCCGTGTACATGAATAAAAACTACTACATATAGTAGAGCGTAATTTTTGTGTTCATCAGTATTATTCTCATAGCCAGTTCGGAAAAATAATTTTATAGAATAACAATAGAAATAAATTGAAGCTCAACGCCCCCGTAAGCTAAAATACTTTCCCGGTAATAGTGATTCTGGAGCTCTAAAATAAACTAGATTTTTGAGAAAAGTGCTTTTCGTAGAGCTACAATTCGAAATAAGTTTCTGAAGATCGCTGATTATTTTGTATTAACTTGCTTAAATCGTTAGTCAATATTTACACATAAGTTTTGTTTATTTAGTAGTGGTTGTATCATGACGGATTAACAATTTTTTTCTTGAAATTCCAGTACAATTTTATATTTCAATTTACGAGCGTAAGGTTAGAGCAAACGTATTAATTTCTTTTCGACTCCCTTGCGATAATAATACTGCTACATTATTATGGAGGAGTGATCTACTGCTGCGATGAAAAAAAATGACGAGCCAATGAAGACTGGTGCCCAAAACCAGCGCCTTAGACCAATCGGCCATCGTGTCATAAATGGAGGAGATCGAGCTATCGCTTTTAATAACATTGTTGTCTGAATTTATTTCAGGTGATCCCAATTTTCTCTCACGTAGTATTCTACTGTATCTAAAAATGTAGAAATAGCAGAAAGCTAAACCCATTGCGCAATGACCTCGAAATCTAATACACCTCGAATATCTTTTGGATTTTCGCTAAACTTTGGGGTGGCGGGAATCCTCTCATAGCACATCTTCAAGCTGTAGAATTTTTTAGAGATCTCGATAACAGCTACAACCAAAGGAGCTGTAATAGTCAATAAAGTACGAGATCAGCTCGGCGGTGTGGCTCACTCCTATCCATTAAAAGCGACATTGAAGAACAAGTTAGAATTTCGCAACACAATTTCGCATTAGACATTTGCATGTTTACAGTACTAAATAAACCGCGGCTCAGGATGAGTGCACCCAGATCTATCGTTTCTTGGTTGTTTATTAGCAAAAATCGCTAAAGCTGAGTGTAATTAGACTAAAAAACGACTACATGTATTGTACTGGACGAGTAAATCGAATCCGCATCTTCGTTGCGCGATGTACTGCTAACGAGCAACTATGGATCTCAAAACAGTGTTTAGCGACCAATTTACTGTTTCTACTACGTAGTACAAGACAGCGGACCGGAGTAGCTGTCAATATGCCAGCGAATTTTACATAGTGCTGTAAAGCATACAAAATATCGCAAGGAATTTGTTATTTATTCTATCGGGACAAGAATTAATCATTGTAATTATAAAGTCAAATGCATTTGTCCAAAAAAAAATTCGGGACTCCTGCATCTGACACTCTTCTTTTTATTCGATATGCATTTCAGGCCTTTTTACTTTTTTCGACCAAAGCCCAACTCTCAAAATACTGTACAATGTATCTCCCACATACAAACTCGGCGCCATTGCCATAAATAGTTGCCAACAATCGGTGGCCCTCGGCATATCATACTCTTGCAATTCGATTTGAACGCTTAGCACCAAATTTCTGAGTTCATCCTGGCGCCCTTGTTTACAAAACGGTGCTACATTGAAATAAATATTACAGTACATGTTAATACGACAAGAAACAAGATTTCCACCGTTTTGTAAACAAGATTACCATAATGGAATAGTTTCCGTGGTGTGGTGCACATTCTTCCAAAATACAAGTTGCTCATCAGCAGAAGGAAGCCGTTGCGCTCTCTCTAACTCAAGTTGAGTCTCAAGCAGCCCATGGCGAACGAACTCAGAGCAGACATCGCTACTCATCAAACGACTGCGAATGTGGACGTTGGAGTTCGTAACTGGCCATCATCGCACGGGGAACGAGCTTTCCCCGCCAGCCAGGACCCAAAGAAACAAGCTTTCGTTGGAGGTGGTGAGGATAGCGCGGAAATACCGAAGGGAAAAGCGGAGCATCACTCCCCCTATGGGCGGACATTTAACCCAAGAAACTACAAACAAAGTAAACCGAAACTCCGCAGCCCCATGAGAACAGTAACTAGAAAATCTATGG
>NW_003303748.1:1759887-1879289 GCF_000142945.1 Phytophthora infestans T30-4 | reverse complement strand
TTAGATATCGTAGTCCACGTTTTACAGCATGCCAGTGTAGTATATCAGAGTTCTGGAGGAATTGGCTACATTCTCTAACTAAGTAAGCCAGATCAGGGCGCGATTCCAACATCAGATACATCAAGCTTCCAACTACTTCGCGATACGGCTTTGCTCGCATCAACTCCTGTCCATCTGCGTCCGTTGAGCACATCGTCTTGCTCAGTTTCAAATCTGATGTGCTTGGTGTTTTACATCTGTTGCACTCACTCATTCCGAATCGTTCCAGCACCGATGTCGCGTACTTTCGCTGGCCAAGAAAAATCGTCCTCTCTTGTCGATTTCTTGTGATATTCCATCCCAAGATATAGTGAAGCCCTCCAAGATATTTCATGGTGAATCTTATTTGCAGCATTTGCTTCATCTGGGAAATCATATCTTTTGTCGGTGCAAACAGGATTAGATCATACACGTAGATAGCAATAAAAACAAGCCACCCATCAATGACTTTAACAGCTATACATGGCTCGCAATTCATCAGACCAAAACCTCGTTCCTCCAAGTGTGACTTTAACAAGCGAAACCACACGCGTGGCGCTTGCTTTAATCCATAGAGAATCCTTTTCAAGAGACACACCCAGTCCTGTTTCCCTTCACCACGTAGCCTTCGGGCTGCTCCATCAATGGGACCGTTCAAAAAGGCTGTGGTGACATCCATCTGGTACTTTCGTAGTTTCAGACAGCTGCCAGCGTCAACAAGACGCGTAAAGTCTGCAGTCGAGCTACTTGGGAATAGACCTTCAAGTAGTCAATGCCATACACTTGCATGAACCCTTTTATTACGAGACTAGCCTTAAAACGCTCGATGTCTCCACTTGCAAGGTACTTTACACGGAAAATCCATCGATTTCGCAATACTTTCATGCCTTTCTTCCGTGGCACCAGCACCCACGTTTCGTTCTCAATCAAAGAGCGATATTCTGTATCTGCAGCTTTCTTCCACTGCATAAACTGTGAGCTTTGTTCGACTTCACTTATCGTTTGTGGCTCAGTAATGACACTCATGGTCAGGCAACAATAATCTTCCCACCATGCAAGTGCGGTTATATTTGCCATCTCTTTCTGCATAGTGTTCTCCCTATTAGAGGATGCAGTATATACTGAGTCCTTTGGGTTACAGTACACGTACCCCAGATGGATGAAATCACCCAGCCACCTTGGCGGTTTGGAAGCACGCCCACTCCGTGTTAATGGATGGGTCTCATTGCCTCCACTACCAGAAGTCTTTCTTCCACGAATAACACATTTCTTAGAAGAGGCGGTTAAGCGCTCTGCATTTGTGTTTTCACGAGAAGTTAACACATCCGATCTTGTGGTCGTCATCTCACAAGGTAAGTTTACCGGAGTAGGTAGCCGCTTAGTAGCATAGATATCCTCATTAGCCACACCTGGCTTATGTTCATCAAGATTATCCCGCTGAGACTGTATTTTAGCAGCCGGTATCAATTTCCGTCCACTGCTCTTCTTTTCACAGATCTCCTTCTGTGCGCTAGGAGCCATCGTCCTATTCGGCAGCATAAACTCACGCTGTACGTGGTCCGCCAGCTGACGAATATTGTCATCGTCGCACACAGTGTTCGGCTCCGAGACACCTGTCGCCCTCGGCTTGGCAGCACGCAATTTCTTTCTGGGGGTCTTATTTTCGTCAGAGGTTTCACTTGTAGTTTGACCTCGTTTCTTTCCCTGCCCGCCATAATTGCTTTTCTGCTGCACTTCATTCTGGATCCCACCACCTAGATGCTGTACCTCATCTTCGTCAGCCCCACCTGTCCGAGCCACACTACTATCACTGGCTGCCTCTTTACCCAGCATAACCGGGATTCTCTCCATAGTGACATCGTCCACTTGGAGATATTGCTTCGTTGAAGCTGTGTCAGCAGTATCTAACTGCCCTACCATAAGTCGGTCTGACTTCTCTTCATAGAAGATGGCTATATGACAGTCGAATGCCTTTCCGGAGTGGCTGTCCAATAGACGAAATCCACGTTTCTCTCGGTTGTATCCAACAAATACAGCTTCACGAGCTTTGGCATTCATTTTGCGTCTTTCAGGCTTGTCAGTATACGCCAAAACCGCACATTTAAAAGTACGAAGCCGAGAGTAGTCTGGCGTCTCTCGATACCAGATCGCATACGGAGTCACCATTCGCCTAGTGGCGCTTGGTACAACATTAACGCAGTAGGCAGCGGTGACGGAAGCTTCTGCCCACAATTGCTGAGGAGGCTGAAAATGCACAATCAAATCTCATCCTTTCCGTCACAGTCCTTATCGTTCTCTCGGCAACGCCATTCGGTTCTGGTGTATGTTTGACACTGAAAGAGCACTCCATGCCAAACTTTACCTTACAAATCTGTCCGAGCTTTTAAAGCTCTTGAGCATTGTCAGTACGAAGTTTTTTCACTCGCACGTTCAGTTGCGTCTTCACCCCTTCATAGTACTGTTCGAACGCTTCATAAATTCCGAGCGTGACTTCATCAAGAACAGAGTCATGAAACGGCTAGCCTCGTCACGAATATGGTAAATATCGTTTACAAGAGAAAGAGGCCACTGCATATGGTCCCCACACATCCGCATGAGCAAATTCTCCAACTATCCAATCGTTTGCTTGCTTACTACTCTGTGCGTGAAAACCCGTTCGGGTCAGCTTCCCTTTCACGCAAGAATCACATCTGAAATGGTCGAGAACACGTAGCTCCAACTGTGATAGTGGCCAACGAGAGTGACGAATAATGCATTGGATATATTTTTCCAGGATGGCCCAACTGGCTATGCCACAACGCAACGCGGCTTTTATCCGTCGTCACCAACATTGTAGTATCTGCAGGGCTCAGCATATCAAGTCGGTAAAGGTTTGTTTCATCAACTCTTGCAGTTGCCACACCACCTCGCACCTTAATTTGAGCAAATTCTTGTCATCAAAATGGACTTGAACTTGCTCACTCGGCAGTAACACCTTCCTAGTTTGCTGTCGGACTGAAAACAGGCTGCATTATAGCTCTGGAACATAGCGTACATCATGAAGCAGAATCATCTTCTTTCCATGTGACGTCAACAGCTCTTTCTGCACTGTGACCCACTACAGCCACTGATAACCAGTTATTGCCGCCAACACGCACCGAAGCGCTCAGTGGTGTGAATGAGGTAAAATTAAGTTTTTGGTTAGTCATGTGACTCGTAGCACCAGTATCAAGATACCAACGACTGCCAGTCAACTCCTCTTTCTTTTTATCCAGTACGGAAAAACTCGAGACGGCATAAGCACTTTCTTCACTTTGATTACTATCGTTTCCCCCAGCTCCACTTGGATGCGAACCATAATTCGGTTTTCCGCGTGTACTAGATTGAGTAGCATTTCTGTCGTCGTTTGGAGGTCTTTTACCTAGGTGTAGGCAGGTCTGTACTTTGTGACCTTCTTCACCACAGTAGAAACAACGATATCCACCGATTTGCTGTCCTCTGCGGCCTTGCCCATGACCACGACCTCCACCATCAGCACTGCGGTCACACAATCCTCTTCCCCTGCCACGACCACGACCACGACCACGGCCTTGACCACGTCCTCTGTCGGAACCACGACCACGGCCTCCACCACGGCCTCTGCCACTACCGGCAGTGTAAGCTTTTTCTTCGTCATCTTTGTTATCTGCTTTGCGGCATTGTCGTCGGTCGTATGCCATCTCAAGTGCATGTTCTAACTGGTCGTAATTCGGGGGATCATTGAGATCTGCAGGTGTATGACTCGCCAAAAACGTATCAACCACGTTATCATATGCTGCAGGTAGTGAGCCGATAAGTAATGCAGGTTTTTCGTAATCATCCAATGGTTTACCCAGTACCGCAATACAATCCATCAAACGACGAGGCTCACTTGAGTGAGGCTCGTCGTTTGATGGATCGTGACACGTTACCAGCATGATCCAGACGCAACAGGCGCAATTTCGTCATCTCTTCCGCATATTTGAAGTACGTCTTGCCAACAAAACGCTGCTTCAGACGCTGCATAACTCGAAATGGGGTCGGTTCATGTTTCACGGTTTTTATCAGTCATACCGTCGTACAAGAACTCCTTTGTACGGCGTGTCTCCTTCAGCCAAACAGTATGCTCGTTAGCTTTTGCCTTCTCCGGCTCGTCCACCTCATTCTCGCAGTACGTCCAGAGCCCCTTACGCTGCAGTTTCAGGGTCATTCGCTCCAGCCACATCTCAAAATCATTGCCGTCAAACGGCGGGTGAGACTTTCTCTCCTCTGTACTGTCTTTCTTGTCTGCCATCGTTGTCGTCAGCAATGAGCTTCCCCCTAGCGAGGTTTGGGCTCATAACCACTTGCGAAAGGCAATAAATACGCAGAGTGAAAGCTCACTCTCAAAGGCAGCTGCAGCAAGATGCTGTCCGTGCGGCACGTGTATTTTGTTGCTGTGAAGTTTTCTCTCGCTTGTCGCATCTGGTGTGGTACACATTGACATACACTTCACTAACATATCATAGTCCCGGATAGCCAACGTAGGCCGTAGATCAGTACTCCGCAACATAAATCATGGTAAGTATGATGTTAGGGATTTATTGCGCGGCTTACTGGGAACGCATTTTGTAGCGACTGGTCTAAATTTAACCCCAATTAATGAAATAAAAAAGTCGATTTAGGCACATAGGGGCTCAGAGTTTTTGGAATAATTTTTCCGCTGGAGGCGGAAACGCAAACAGCTAGAATAAATGCGACGAAGGTCGTGTTGCTGTGCATACCTATTATGGCTGTGTATACAGTTGGGACTGTACTGTTGCAGATGGAAGTATACGCCCGTTAGTGTATAGTGTTAACAATGGGGGTTGTCACCTTCGAGGGTTCCTCCTTAATCCCAAAGTGCTCCGCAAGAAGACGTTCTCTAGTTGCTTTCTGTCATCTAAGCTGCTCCTTGCCCTACTGATCGCCTGCGCAACGTGCCAATAAAAATTAAACTACAGCCGCATAGCGGCGGCACACTCGGCTTGTGCACTATTAATACAAACTTGTTTTTAGGAGGTTAAGAATTTGTAGAGATCAGTAACTTCAAAGTAGTATATATGTAGTGTTTAGTTGCGGTTGGCGAGACTGCATGCACGAACAATGCAACAATCGGGTTGACGAAGCTGACGTAAAGGACACGGAAATATTGTGTACATTTTATTATCGCGATTTCAAACCTAAGAAGGAAACACTCGCTGTTTGCGCTAATCTCAAGTCCTGATATTGCCAAATTGAAGATCTGGGCTGGTAACAATAGGTACATCATACCGCGTGGTAACTTTGCTTAAACCACAAAGCCGTGTTTCACGGAGAAGCTCTGGATTACACAACTGTGTATAGGTAAATTCCTTCTACCCAAGGAAATTCTTTATTAGAGTCCTTATCTACCTAAGACCTGCTTTCAATTGCTTATCGGATTTGAGTCTCCGTGGCGTACCTTGTGCACGCTTGCTTCACATCAACTACTGGATGGCCCAGTCGGTTTTGCGGTCACGATTTCGTACTTAATCGAATCGACACGCCGGGCTCAGTGTTTAACTAGCACAACTGTGTATACATGTACACTATCGGCCATTGGCAACCAAGGTTGTATTTTTGAAAGTCCTGATCTCTGATTGGCTGCTCGTAGCGTATAGGCCACAATTGTGCCTTGCACAGCGCGAAACGGTGGGGTGGTGATTGCAACTTGAGTTGTTCACACGGTGGCAGGTTCAGGTCAGTTTTGCAACCCAACCTGATACAAAAAGCAAGTCAGGTTGCAAACGTACTTAGTATAGAATCAGATATCAAAATCCAAGTGAGATTAAGCTAGAAGTTTGCAAAGAAAGAAAAGAGCGCCACAAGCCCAAGCACTATGACAAGCCAGTACAAGCGAGAGCTCACGAGGTTCGCAGATTTGAGCAGGGCGACGCCAAACAGCCGAAGGGCTGAACGAAGGGGGTTACGGCGAGAGAACCAACGAGAGCTACAGAAGATTCAGGCCATACTAAAGCAAATTGACATGCAGCCAGCTTTTCGGCGTGACGTTATTACGCAGGATATAACTACATCTCCACCTAATCCACCTCCGTCTCGCCGAGCGTCTACGGCTGTACATTCATAGCGGCCGAAAGATTTATTCGAACTTTGGCACGAATACCAGGTCGCGTGCGGTGACCTGAAAGCAGCAAAAGACTTTACGGCAATCGAGCGTGGTGCGAACAAATTCGCCTTCTCTTGGCGAAAAGTGTTCTGGGACGTAGTCGCTAGCTTGGCGCGCTCACGTTCTACCAGTGACACAGTGATAGACAAGGTATATTCAGTCTATGGTAGGCAGCTCTCAGTGTCAAGTATCTTGGTGTCCCTCCGTGCGGATCGTAAGAATGGCGGCCATCCTACTCTGCGTGTGTAGTTACCGCTTTGTGCACTTCAACACAGTCATCAGCACTAGGGTTAACCAATCAAAATAGGGTTGCAAGCCAAGTTGCACAAACGGCCGATATTTCTACAGTGTAAGTAAGGAGCTTAACATACTCAAAGTTCCAGAAAAAGGTACTTTTCATTTTTATCTCTACATACTTAACAATAATAATGTTATTATTAGTTCCTTTTTGCCACACGTTACAGTGCACTGGTCGCACTAAATCGCTCGCATTTTAAAGAGACCGTTTTGGAGTCTCTGCAAATTGCAACATCACAAAATCAAATGACGACGTCAAACCAAATATAAATGGACAGCAGATCGCGCGCCGCGCTGTAATTACAGCACAACAACAAACATTGCAATGGTCCGAGGAAGGGGGCGGGCCACGCCTGAGACACTGTACATGCTTGGGCTTGTAGAAAGCGTACTTTAAGAGGGCGGCCGCGCTGACTGGGACGCCACTTAACCGTGTAGTTTTTTAGAAAACTCGACTCGAACGAAGCAGGTGGCAGCGACACCACCGCTACAAAGCTGCCATAAAGCCCTTCTTCTTAAAACTTCTGTACACCGCTCCCTAAAGCTACTTCTAAGAAGGTGCAGCAACATAACATTCCTACAGCGGCGTTGGTAGGTAGCTGATTTTGTCGCAAACGCAGTATTTACTGCCATCGGCGAGGTTTGAGCTCCCGCAGCCAGGCAAGCTTGATTTTCTTTTAGAGATTTGAATCGCAAATATCGTCACAAATGCACTTGTTGGCTATCACATTTCGGCACGCAAAATGCCTGGGCTTTGCGTCATTTTCTGAAGGTCCCCAATGGTAATGTATAGCTGAATATCTTCTGTCTTAGTGTTGTCACCCAGGCGAATGTTGCTTGTGGCGGCCTAGGGTAACATCACTATAAATTACGACTCACCAAAGTAGTTTAATCCGCGTGAATGTTGTTCGAACAGACTTCATCTTTCACGCAGATGATGCGGCTGCGGAGCGGGTGAAGCAGATGCGTGCGACATACCGTACCGTCAATATCTGTCTTGTGATCGCCGTGCGACTCGCACAGTGTGATCGCGTATTTACTTCGGTATACAGGATTGCAGTAGTAGCATACAGTAATGCGTCAGTAAGGAGCAGATGGGAACTTGTAAACATTATATAGAACAAATTGACAAGTACATGCACTTTGTACCCCCATAGTTTGCTACAGGATTTGTGCGAGCGGCATTTAAGATCTGCTATAAGTTATGCACGTTGAGAGAAGAAACCCACTATGTGCTGAAGTAAATTATTTAAGTTTTGTGCTGAAAACGTTAATTTGTTATTTAAGTATAAGAAGCTAGAGGAGTTTTGGGTCAGAATGACTCGCCTCCTAAAACTCTGGATACAAAATCCAGAGACCAATGGAATACACAATTACACTACCAATTTCAGCATGTCTGCTGTCAATAGCTGAGTCAATTCTATATTGTATTATTGTCGGACCGGTCTAGTATTAAATATTTTTATTGCAAGGCTCAATAATGTACTAAATTGCAATATTTTTATCAACCTGACATGCAGCCACATTATAATTCGTCGTTCACTGCACGAGGCCATTCACATTTGATCCCGTATTTACTACCGTCCTCCACCCGATACTTTCACTAAACAGCGTCCCTTGAAGATCACGACCAAAGTTTTAAATATCATTGCTGCGCTGTAAGGCTAGTAATAGGACTGATAACACTACTACCGCTATCTTCGCTACTGCCGAGGACGATTGAAAGCGAATGCTGGGGTCAGAATGTTGCCTCCATGATGTTCCAATAAAAATAATGTATTTTACACTAATTATTCTACCCCAGGTAAAACTATGGTGAAACCCTCATGATGAAAATGTAACACTCGTTTTGCTTAGGAGCTCTCTCTATGTAAGCTACATGTAGAGAGTTCGTTAGCAAAAAGAGCGTGATGTAAGAAAGCTCGTAAGTAAACTTGATTACATGAATAAAATGAGCTGTAACCAAGATTACGAGCCAAATCTCTTGATTTCCTCCTTCATCATACATGTAATTCATATTATTCATTAGAAAAATAATGTGATACAATAATGAGCGAGAGAGCTTCCCCGTTACATATTGCAGAGCACCCATCACATACGGACCCTCCTAGAAACTTTTTTAAGGACCCAAACGGCTAATAAGAGGCAGCTCCGATCCGTTAACAATGTTTTGGATCCTTATAATCATATTTAGAATATATAGACAACGTTCTGTAAATTAAATAGCAAAGTTAGCATAGTATTTTAACGACCGTACAAGCGACTAATCGATGTTTAGTACTATACAAATACTATGGTAGTTTGATACTGAATGGAAGATCGACACGGTTTTGTTTGATCATACGCTTTGAAAGCTTAATCTCTGTTGTTCGCAAACGATTTCGGAGCTACTGTATTTGTTTCGTACTTGTCGGTCAGCCCACCCCAGCACCAACGTCGTCTCTCATTCCGCAATCCCCCCTCCAGTACGAGAAAGTAACAGATGCGTCTCTCAAATATCATTCTGGTAGTGAATGCTTTGACTTTGGTTGCAGGCGACAATGCCCTGTGTGAAGCTGCAGCTGCTGATCAGGCCATGGTAATGCCGCTCACGTACACTAAATATGTGAGTGAGGATCTGAGCAACGCCGACGGGAAGCGGTACCTGCGGAGTTCCGATGACGAAGAGAGGTTGGGCGGCGCTAACACGTTTCACATTAAGAAGCTCGAAGATGCGTTGAATGACACCACTTACGCGAAAACGCTGTTCCGGAGATGGAAGCGAAGCGGAGTCGACGAGGACACGGTCACTACGAAGTTTAAGAGCATGCAGATATCTATGGATGAGAACGCCCTCGAGTTGATCCAGAGTTATCGCATCTGGCTCAACGCGCACGCTACCAAAACGAATCCGAAGCTATTTGACATAGCGAAGATTAAGAAGGCACTGGAGGACGGCACGTACGCGCACGTGTTGTACGGCAGATGGAAGCGTTATGGATTTGAATCGGACGACGTCTTCAAGAGGTTTCAGCGTATGGGGGTCAACAAGGACGATAACCTGTATCAGGTCTACAAGAATTACGTCACCTGGCTGAACGTCCACGACCCACTCAAGAAAACTACGCTTACTACGCCCGAAGCGTTCTTGTTCTAAATTCAAAGGGCCAAGTTGGATCGAGCATTTGCTGAAAGGCTGTTCTCCAAATGGAACAGTAGTGGGCTCGACGAGGGTCCTGTCTACAAGAAGTTATCGGGTATGGGCCTAGCGAAGGACAAAACCACCTACAAGCTCTACACGGACTACATTTTGTGGCTTGAAAAGCATTTTCCGTTACCACCTGAGGCTACCAATTAGTGCAAAAACGTCCGCCATACCGGTGGTCGCACTGCGTACTGTAATATTTACAATACAGTGGTCATTACAATACTCAAAAGCAAAATGTTATTTTACAACAAGTCGCACTGTGCGAGCTTAACGTTCGAGCGTGGTATGCACCTGTAAATACTTATTGGTATGCGTAAAAGTCTTCTACAGGGACGCGGTAGCGATACGATAGCGCTGAATACTACTTTGTTTCCTTTTTCTATGAAGTCCAATCATTTCTTATCGACCGTCGTGGAAATTTATGACTCCAATTTACGACGGCAGAATGATGCATTACTATTGATCGAAATTATGCTACTGTGGTAGTATAAATAAAAAATGAAGCGCACGAATAGATTTACAGGAAAGTATTAGTTCCGGTAGACTCTGAAATTAAACTCAAGAAATGAGTTGCGCGAATTTTTTCTGAGGAACAAGCCTTATTACTGATTTCACCAAACCCTCATTAAATTAATGCCGAGTTGGTAAGCAGCATTAATAAAATGTAAACTGCACGAATGGCGCGAGCTCTCCCAAATTCGATACGCACGCACGCGTCAAGTCTGATTTCGACGTTTAGGTAAAGATCCAATTGCACTGAGAATTCCAGACTGAAATTTGTTTTAGTCCCGCGTCGTAGCACACAATGTAAAGTTTTTCGCAGCGGCTCACGTCTGTATCGATCGCTTCCTTAGTAGCATCATCCATCGACGAGACACGCCGGAAGTCGAGTAGGCAGTAGTCGC
The DNA here is from genome assembly GCF_000142945.1 of Phytophthora infestans T30-4. Taxonomy (NCBI): domain Eukaryota; phylum Oomycota; class Peronosporomycetes; order Peronosporales; family Peronosporaceae; genus Phytophthora; species Phytophthora infestans. The sequence continues at coordinate 1,868,719 of NW_003303748.1, read as the reverse complement.
TCAGTTGCAATACCGAATACAACCCATCACAAGCGAACCGCTGGATGTGCTCACCCAACTTGCGGCCTTCGAACAAAAGCTCAATTCCCCAAAAATTATTTTCCTCGCTAACCGTAAAATCGATGAATCCATCAGACCCATACAAGGCCCCAACATCTATCGATGTCACAAAAGTGCGTGGTGTGCAGCGATATGACGCTTTATAAAACTCCAGTTGCAGCGCCTTCTTCGGATCGATGCCATCTGACCAGCTTGGGCTAATATTGTCGTAGTTTATATTTTTTAAAACACGCCCGATCATCTCCTCAAGTTATTTGGGGCTGCCAAGTGTGCGCTCAATCCAACGAACGCGCATCTGGATGAAGAATCGCCACATGACTGGGGATGAGAAGTCGACTTTATCTGCAATTCGAACTAGAATCCGCTTGTGAATATACAGATCGAGACTGCCAGAGCTGGACTGGCTGTTGGTTCCGTTAACAAGGAGCTCTAAGCCGTCAAGTTCTTCCACTTTGAGCATTTTCAACCACACTACTGCGCGAGATGATTTTAGACAATAGAACATCTGGTCATCTCTTCTGTCTGTCATTGACCCGAGAACCAACATTCGAATCCACTCTTGAGCGGATGGAGGCGCACCTCCATTTCTCACACGAGATAAATACACTTTATTCAGCTCTTTGATAGCAGTCATACATAGGCCAACGTGTCCACCTGTTAGTAGAGCAAGGAAATCATAAAACCGCGTCGCAGAATCTTGAAGACTCTCGTAGCCAGCAAACCACTTCTTCACATACTCTGGAATTTCGTCGGAGCTAAAAAATAAATGCTTTATGCCTAGCACAAATTCAGAAGGAATATCGACTGGAGCCGCATCAAGCGCATACTGAACACCCGAGCGATAGGATGCCAACATCAGCACACGGAAACCCGAACTACTATCGCTGAGAACATGTTTGACTAGTTGCCAAAACTCTTGAGACTTTTCCATCGGAGACGACTCGGAATTATTGTAAAGTAACTGGGTATCATCCACCATCAGGTACACTATATATCCGTCTTTTCGAAGCGATTCCACGCGACTCCACTCGTACGAACACGTGCGCTCGAACTCCCCGTGAAAAGAGTTACCGTCAAATATCGAGAAAATCGAGAGCATTGCAACAATGACCTTCCTCCTTTCTTCTTTGCTTTTACTCACCAAGTCCCTACCCACCAGCATGCTCAGAGACGTTTTGCCAGTCATCGGCGGACTAGTGACCAACAGCACGTGATTATTGTCGAGTAAGCTGATAACTTTGTTTGTCAGCGCACTTCGAGATAAGTTTCGCTTGTCGCTCATATCTATGTTGTATCCAAGCGACCCACCTGTCGAGCCACCGTGGAAGCCACAACAGATTACATCTGACTCAGCTGGGTGTAACTCTTGTTGCGCTGGAGGCATTGGCACTTCCACTGATACGACAGGTTTTACAAAGACCACCACTAGCACGTGGACTTTTCCACCGCCCGGATGAATATTCTCTCCAAGGAACTTAGGGCTATTAATCGACAGCGAGGGATTCATCAACTCGAATGCTTGTGGGCGTCCACACTCATCGAGCGTGACAGCTGATGCGCCAGCATCATCCAGCCATTCATCACTCTGCCTCGCTAGGAAGAGCTCCAGCTCATTCGCTTCACATGTAATTGTCGCCGCTTTTTCCACCTTGATCGCCTTCTTCAGGTCCCAGCGACAAACGTGGGTCAATTACCACAGGAAATCGTCCTCGCTTCTCACCAACTATGACGCAAAATACTGTCGTCATCTTCTCTCAAGGAGCAACCTGGTTTGTGGCAATTACATTTAGTCACACGACTGGAGGAATTTGAAAGATGGAGAACTTTACATGTAGTCAGAATCTGACTAAGATCCAAGCTGCTTACTTTTATTTCGATGATATTAAACGTTTGATCCTACTACAAGTATTAATATTTTTTGTAGATGTTAAAAAAAATCAAAGACATCGTCAAAATCGTGAATATGAGCCAGGAGTCTCACAGGGAGTTCAGCAAGAAACGCAAAGGAATTATGAACACTTGTCATTACAATTGAGACGAAAAGACAATATCTCCCAGCGCGATCTTCACCCAATCGGCTTGGTTACGTGCAGTGTACGTAAGTAGTTTGCTTAGCAGCCGGTACCGCCTGCGATGATCAAGCACGAGGTGCTGTCGAAGATGGCCATGATGTTGGTCATGATGGACCAGATGATGGCGAAGACCAGGTAGAAGACCGTGACGCCACCAATGAGTTTGCTGTGTCCACCCTTACGGAGCAGCTCTTGCGTCTCCTCCTTCTGTTTGGGCAGCCAGAACAGAAAGACCCACGAGAAGGCCATGCACGAGTACATGATGATGATGGTGTACGTGATGTCCATGCGGACAGAGTGGTCGTCCTCCTTGACACGGTCGTTGGAGATATCGAACGGACCGTTCATCAGAAGCGTCAACGACGTGGCGAACGGCTGGGCCACGTTGCTCACGGTCGTGATCAAGCCGTACACCGCCGCCTCGTTGCCCACTTGAGCCAGTTCCACCACGACGTACGTCGAGATGATCCAGCCGACGCCGTACGGGAGTTGGACCACAATGGGCGGGCCGAGCCAGAACCACTGGTTACGGAACACGTCCCAGACGACCATCATCGCGACGGCACAGTCCACCACGATCACCGCAGCTCCCGTGGCGATGATCATCCAGCGCCAGTTCCAGTGCAACCCCCACTTGGACGTGATCATGATGCCGGCCATGAACAGGAGGTTGCTGAGGATGTCACTGACCGTACTGTTGATGGGCGTGACGTCCACCATGTACGAGGCGACCGGGGAGCTGGCTGTGTACGTGATCGTGGCGAAGATACCAGCAAAGAAGTTGTACGCGATCACCTGGTACACGGCGCGCGAGCACATCAAGTCCCAGAAGTCGTTGAGATACTGACGGATGTCGGCGGGTTCCGACTTGTCCTCATGGATGAAGTACCAAGTCATGGGCAACACGGGCAGTGACAGCACCGTCGCAATGATCATTAGCTGCGGAAAGCTCAACGAGAAGTCAAAGTCGCCGCCGTAGTCCTCACCGTTGAAGCAGAAACCAGTCAAGAGCTCACCGAAGATGACGAGAGCCGTACGCACGACGTAGATGGTGGGATTGGGGTCTTGCCTCGCTTGTCAATGGGCTCCTGCTGAGCTAGTTCACACGTGATACTGTCGGCACAAACGTCCGAGAGAACGTAGCCGCACGCCGCGAACAGCATGATGATGACGTACTTGGCGCCTTCCGATGGAGCGTCGTAGTTGATACGGGCCCTGATCTCGTCCGTGTAGTCGGCGACGGCGACGTCCCGGTCCGATGCGACGGTGTAGTACGGCTTGCCGATCGGCATTATGGCCATGGCAAGCAACGTTAGGATGCAGATCGTCCAACCAATGAGCATGTATGGACGCCGACGGTATCCGAAGATCGGGCGGCAATCCGACATAATACCGTAGAAGACCTTGAAACTCCAGGGCAGCACAACCAGTTGCTTGGCGGCTGCGACTTGGGACCCGGAACAGTTCAGGTATTGCTGCATGAAAGGGTAAATGGTCTCAGGCAACAGGCCGTACACCAGACCGACGACGGCGTACTGGAACAGTAGACCGATGCAGCCTTTGCTTAACAGATTCGGCATGCCGCCGGGGCGCAACGCGCCTCCTTCATACTCGCCAATCTTCTCACCTGCGCCCGGCTTGGTGTCGGGAGTCTTGATACCAGTGTATCCGCCCTCCTCAATGTCCTTGACCTTGGACGTGTTGCTGCCGATAGACAGACGCGCGTCCAGGTCGTTGATGCTGGGACCGTTCACGGGCATGTTTGCTCGTGGCGCCTGAGGGTCTTGAAGGGAAGCAGGCAAAACGAAGAGTGCCTGATCGACATCTGTCCGCGGTGCGGACGGGGATTAAATCGCTGCATGGACATGCTTGCCAGGTCGCACGAAGAACCAGCGGGCGAGCGGAATTATGATGGGCATCCGACCGCGCAGGCGGATTCTTGTGTCGGGCACCACTGCAACGTGATGAAAGGCAGCGAGAAACGAGGCAGGGGCGCAGCATGCGTGTCGAGAGGGCAGGCAAACGAGAGACTTTGGAGACCTTCGCCCCTTTTTCTGACGATTTCAAGCACGACGCACATCGGCACCGGCGCCCGGCGCACCCACCAATGACACAAACGCTAACGATTTGCAACGGTAACAGTGAGAGTCACTGACACAGCGAACAGAAGCAAAACGCTACAAGTTAATATTGAAATGTACACGCAGTTCTGCTTGCAACGGAGTTCTGCTAGACGAGAGCGCAATTGCGTTGCTACGTTCGGCTGTGCGTCTTAACAGCCCGTGCCGCCAGCGATGATCAGACACGACGTACTTTCGAAAATAGCCAAGACGTTTGTGACGATGGACCAAATGATAGCGAACGTCAAGTAACAAACCGTGGCTCCGCCAATGAGCTTGCTTTTTCCTACCTCGATTTCCTGGCCGACGCCTTCATCGAGTTTGAGCAGCATAGTATTTGTCGATGACCTTCGCGATTGTCGACTGGTACCTTCCAGGCGTGGACCTCAAAGCTGAGTAGGAGTCTAGCTCATCCCCAGTGCATGACGCGCGTTGCTCCGGTTGCTGCGGTTGGTCAGCTCACCACGACGGACTCATTCTTGCGCTGTTGACCCGCCCCAAATTAAGTCTCCGTTTAGACAAAGTCTTGCCCGATCGCTTGCAGCACGACAATGTTGAGCAAGCTTGACGCGTTGCTCTTACTCGCGCGGTGCTGTGCCGGGTCCAGTTCATTATTCATTCCGCCTTGTGCTTCTCAAGCAACTCCTTCACTCCCGGCCGTATCTCCTGCTCGCAAACTATGGCAACCACACACCACGCTGCCGGCGCGACGCCCAGCAAGCTAGGCATCCCGACACGACTGTCGTTCGTGAACGGCACGTCGCAAACGCCCAAGGTCCTAAACGACGGCTATGCCGGTGTAAAGACACCCGACCCAATCGACGTTGAGGGTGGAGCCTTGCGTGAAGGTGGCATGCCTGTACTCACCAGCAAGGACAATATCGGTCTTCTGGCACAGTACGCTGCCGTCGGTATAGTGTACGGCATGCTGCCGGCCACCATCTGCCCGTTCCTTCAACAATACCTCAATTGTACCGGTGCCCAGGTGACTACTGCGTCCACGTTGGTCGTTTTCCATCCGGAGCGGTCGATCTGATCGATTAAAGGACGTTATCAATCGATTCCTCGCTTAATTTTACTCCTAAATCAGCAGTAAATTAATTTTCAACTTCCAAGGGATATTTTTTTGTGAAATCGATAAATGAAATCTTATTTCGTACTTAAAAAGACTCCAACCTAGGATTTGTTAATAGCTGCGGATGCACGAGTCGTGCAGCACAACTGACTTCGACTCACGACTCTTTACAGTCAGCAGTGTACAATATGACTCTACAGGACTTCAACTTAAAGTTGTTGAAGCCCTCAACTTGAAGGCACAGCTGCATGTAGTACCTCTGCTTATCCGGTGGTAAATGGGCTTACCCCGGGTAAGTTACGGCACCCGTAGACGTGAAACCATCCTTGAGTCACCCAAGGATCCCATACCGATTTTAACCGTACATTCCCGAAAAATAGGTTGCAGCCTGTTTTAACATTCTTCGCATTTAGTTAGCCAAGTCAGTTAGGTGTAGTTTTTAAATATAATACGCAGGGGGCGAGCGCTACTTTTTGGTAGAGCTTCAACTTGCCTGTCCTATCAGGAGTCCTGATTCAGGACAGGTACATGTATGTTGAAGACATCAGTGATAATTGTAGAAGATCCTGGATGCAGACGAACGAGTTGAATACGACGCTCCAATGGAGCCTTCATGTCGACGCTGGCGATGATGATATATGCAGGGCTCTCATTATTGGGGAGCAGTAAAGCCACAGTACTTTGAAATCGTAAATAAAATAAAAAAATACGATTCTACTGTACTCGATATACGATTCTTCTGCAGTCGTTCATGCAGTAGTAGAAGGATCGTATTTCGATCCATTACGACCTCACAGAAGATTTTTTACACGTTGTTGGTAAGCTAAGTTATCATAGCTCGGATCATCTCACTGGGGACTTAGCACAGACCAAGTTGCTGACAGGCGGAATCCGCCCGAGACGAATGTATCAGTGATACAGCTCAGTATCACCAGGAAAATCAGATCATGTGGTGTAGTCTCTTTCATGATTCGCGAAACGAAACTCGGATTCCGAAAGTAGCGGCCAGAACCTCTCGTTAAACGCCAGCACGTCGGGCGTCACGACCAGCGGCTGACCGGCTCGTGAAAGCTACAGACGAGACCGAGATGATGCGGTTCCAGTGGAACTTTCACCTGTCGACGAAATTCAACACACACCAGCGACCTGATTTACCGGCACTGTACATGTATATGTAGCTGGCAGCACCAAAAGAAGTACTGTACATGTACTTGGTACTACCTAGAACTACTACCAAGTTGGTAGTAGTTCTAGCTAGAGTACTCGTACAGCGTCGTCCTGTTTGCTACAAACTTTGTATGAGAGATCGGTAGATGGGCTCGATCCATGATGACGCATCAGTTGGCCGTGAAAGTCTCTGATGGCTCAGCTGGTCTTTGTGGGCTCGATCTTCTCTTGGTGCTATCGATTTATAATGGAGTGAGGCGTGATCTACCATATCACCACAGTAACCTACCGACTGCGCTGAGCAACTCGCTATATGTACATGGCACTTGTATCGCTCTTTGACACGCGCACATGCTTGGTCAACAGTACCTTGAACCAATCAATGTACTTGTACATATGCAAGTTGCAGCATGGCGAGTGATGCGCCGCGGGCTGAACATTCACCATCTGCGAGTCATTCGTCCACGAGATTGCACAGCATTGTACAACTCCAGGGATGCGTCTCCAAGTCAGCCAAAGTCTGGGCCCGGACCATCACGACATCATTTCGTGGGAGTTGTCTTGCCTCTGATTAATTTGATTAAAATATGAAACAATTTTTAATTCGTGTTCAAGTACACGGTGCAGCCAGGTACAGTAAAGTTAAAATGCTACACTCAAGCCCAATCCTTTCCAAGCAAGATCTTCATCATACTGTATATGTATGCGCTCTTACAAAACGTTGGCCTGTTACAGCCGTTGAAATAGCAAAAGACCGAACAAAATAAAAAAAAAGTGTTGCTCTCTCCGGGCGACAAGTCGGTTGCTATAGGCAGCCTCATCCTCTCGTGCCACGAGAGGAAATCGGGCACCACGACTCGTGGTGCCCGATTTATAAAGCGCGGTACCTCAAACTTTAGTTGTCGGCACAACGTCTGCGGGTATAGCCCATCAGCCTACCCAAGTAGCCAAGTTCGTCGAGGCCTGAAACTCATTCCATTCTGCAATTTTCCCGCTTCAGCACCAGTCTCTCTAAAGCATGGCAACAACTCTCCACGGCCCCGGTGGTCCAGCTAAGGGCGATCTACCCGGTCGACTATCCTTTGTGAGCGGCACCTCGCAACCGAAGGAGCTTGAGGATGGCAACCACTACACGACGGTGAAGACTCCCGACCCGGCCAACATTGAAGGTGGAGCTCTTCGAGAGGGTGAAATCCCGGACCTCAAGGGCAAAGACAGCATCGGTCTCCTGGTCCAGTATGCTGTTGTCGGTCTCAACTATGGTGTGTTACCAGCCACAATCTACCCGTTCTTACAGAATTTTCTGAACGCGACGGGTACCCAAGTGACTACGGCACAGACGCTGGTAGTACTACCGTGGAGTTTCAAGTGCTTCTACGGTATCCTATCAGACTGCGTGCCGCTAGGGGGGTACCGCCGTCGTCCGTGGATGGTGGTCGGATGGGTCATTTGTCTGATCGCTTTGCTCATCATGGCCTGTATGCCCGAGGGAGACCCGTACTACACGGTGTCGTCCGACCGCGACATCAAACCGGCTGACTACACGGACGAGATCCGGGCACGTATCAACTACGACGCGAACTCGCAAGCTGGCAAGTATGTCATGCTCATGTTCCTCGCTGCAGTAGGCTACGTGCTGTCGGATGTATGCGCCGATAGTATCGTGGTGGACTTTGCGCAGCGTGAGCCCCTCGAGACCCGTGGCAAGACCCAGTCCGCCATTTACGTTGTTCGAACGGTTTTCGTCATCATCGGCCAGTTACTTACCGGTTTCTGCTTCAACGGTGAAGAGTTCGGCGGCGAGTTCGATTTTTCCATTACGTACCCGCAACTTATGATCATCCTCACGTGTCTGACGGCACCGGTCATCCCTATGACGTGGTTCTTCATTAAAGAAGAAAAGAAGCCTCGCATCAACTTCAACAACTACATGAAGGAGCTCTGGCAGCTCATCCAGAAGCGCGCAGTATATCAAGTTATCTTCTTTAACTTTTTCCAAGGCATGTTCTCTGCCATCTCGTACACTGCCAGTTCCCCCGTACAGTCGTACATGGTGGGCGTCACGCCGATTAACAGTACTATCAGCGAGATCCTAGGAAATCTGCTGTTTATGGCTGGTATCATGGTGACTTCGAAGTGGGGGCTCCACTGGAATTGGCGCTGGATGGTCGTGGCCACGGGTGTGTTTGTCATGGTCGTGGACGGCGTTACTACGTTCATCACGATCTGGGAAGTCTTCCGAAGTCAGTGGTTCTGGCTCGGATTGCCTGTGGCTGTGCAGCTGCCCTACGGTGTGGGCTGGATGATTTCTAACTTTGTTATCGTTGAGCTGTCGGGTATCGGTAATGAAGGCGTCGTGTATGGACTCATCACGATGGTTGCCAACCTGTCGTCGCCGTTTGCGACAGCCATGACACTTGTGATCGACCAGCCGTTCGACTTGACTACGGAGCGTATCCAAGAGGACGACAATTCTATCCGGACAGACATCACGTACGCTGTGATCATCATGTACGCGACGACAGCCTTCTCGTGGGTCTTCCTGGTTTTCTTGCCTCGTCAGAAGGAAGAGACGCAGAAATTGTTGCGTACGGGAGGCAGTAGCAAGCTCTTGGGGGCGCTTACGGTGGCCTACCTTACGTTCGCCTTCATCTGGTCGCTCATGACCAACATCATGGTCATGTTCGACAGCACTTCGTGTCTGATTATCGCTGGTGGCAGCGGTTGCTAAAAAAGCGTGTCGCGGTAGTATTATTCTTCTACGACAGTTTGTTTTTTACCCAATTAATACTTTGAAGTACTACGTAGTATTTGTATTAGTTTCAGTTGTTTTGAATCGTGCCTTACAAAACCTACATAAAAAGTCGCGCATAATTGTTTAATCACGATGAAATGTTTGGTGAGACCACTTTTTGGTCTATCAAACAATTCTAAAAGACTTTTTACTAGCAGCGTGATTAAACACGTGACGACACTTCACTAAGCCCGAAGGTCGCGTTCCAGCAACCGACCAATTTGTAATTTATTTGATTAATAAATTACCGATTAAACTGATGAAACCGTTTTATAAGGATTTGAAAGGCACTACATGTACTGTCGCTGCGTGCAGTTGTGTGTAGTGGTGTGAAGGTTCAGGCGCTGAACCTTTGTGAACCTCCCGTTACCTCTGCATCCGGAGGTACCCCTGAAAGGTATCTGAATCCCTTCAAACCTACTTCAACTACCTTCTACATCCTCAATGGTACATTGGCGTTAAACTATGCACATACTATATTCAAGTGTTTTGTTCGTGCTGTGTGTTATCTGAGAAGGCGATCATCATTTTCCGATACCTATGGAGGCACAGCAGCACTCGCGGCGCGAGTCGCGCGGCCATCACACGCCACGTCCTCTCCGTACGCCAGCGCCTCGGCGTGTGCTTTCTTACGATGACGAAGTGCCTACTGCAGTGCCAGCTTCCGTCCCGGCTCAACCATCGAGGTCGTTCTCTCGACAATCGCACCAGTCCCAGCAACAGCTCTCGCTGCAACCGCGGCCACAGCAGCTCTGGCAAGCGCAACCTCTCCATCTCTGGCAAGCACACCAGCCACAGGTGCAGGAGCGGCTCACCCAGCATCCACAGCAATTCTGGCAAGACCGACAGTCACAGACGCAGCACTGGCAGCATCAGACACAGGAACAATTCTGGCAATACCAGTCGCCACAGCAACCCCAGCACCCATGCATCCGCCCTCCTGTTCTCGAAAACGAAGGTGCCGTCATTGACGTCCAGGTACTGCAACAGCGTGCTGAAAGTGAATCGGGATTAGTGCTCTTTACTATGAAGCGTCAGAAGAGGAGAGATGTTTGGCATTTCGCTCGGCTCATTCGAAGCGAGGCGTGCAGACAAATTGAGCGTAATGATTTGAATAACGATCATGCCGAGCTCGCGTATTGTTTACTTTGCAGTGCAAAAGTTAAGTTTCGTGTTGGTCAGTCGAAGTTGCCGCAGCATATGGAAATCTACCATTCTGAAGAGCTAAAGGTGTACAACACCAAAGCGGAGCAGCGAAATCAGAGCACAGGCCAAGTTCCTCTTCAAAATGGAAAAAGGCAGTTGCGTACCATTTCAGCGGAGCAACAGAAACGCGTAAATCTTCTTCTTGCTGAGTGGATCGCACGGCACTTTCGGCCGATGAAGATTGTGGAAGATGCTGGATTTGTCGTATTTATTCGATACATTATCGAAGATATTTGTAGAATCAAAATAAGGCTTCCTGAGCGAACTAAGATCGCACAACAAATAGTGGCTTTGGCTGTGGAGTATCGAAAACGAGTACGACATGCCATTGTGAAGGGATGTTGGTATTTTTCAATAACCTGTGATATTTGGACTTCCAGAAACACGAAAAGCTACATTTCGTTGACTATACATTACGTGGACGATGAATTTTGCCCTCAGAATTGGACTCTGGAAGTTAAAGAGCTGGCCGGCATTCATGATGGACCAGCCATTGCAGACGCGATTGAACAAATTATGGAGGAATGGCAGTTGTCTAAGCTCTACTGTGTCCGCTTTTTGAGAGATGGAGGCACAAACATGGTTGCTGCTGGTGAACTATTACATGTCGAGCACATGTCATGCCTAGCACACTGCCTGCACCCAGTCATGAGGAAGAAGCTTCACTGACTGTGGATGACAGGAACCAAATCGAGGGGTTCCGCGAAGTTGCAATCGATGACATGGAGCAGTTCTTAAACGACACAATTGAGTTGGTTCACCGTAATGAGATGGATAGGGTACGTGAAATTGTTCAGCGCTTCCGGACGCTTGCTGTGTACTTTAGAAAGTCAGCAAAGGGGCTGTAACCGATTAAATGCTCTTCAAATTGAACATTTCAGCGTCAAAGATCACGAAGTTAAGAAGCCTATTGTCGACTGCGCCACAAGATGGAATAGTTGCTGGCAAATGCTCCAAAGAATGATAGAGTTGGAAGGAGCTCTAGTGAAGTTTTTCACGTACCTGAAAAATCCTGAAGGTATCCGAGAGTTCAAAGATGTGGCAAGAAAATTATATCGTCCAACTGCCGAGGAATGGCTCACTATAAAGTGCTTGCGAGCTCTGCTGGGGCCGTTTGCCGTTGCCTCAGAAACACTAGGTGGACAAACTTATCCTACGATGCCGCTGGTTCTCCCTGTGTTATCCGGTATTCGAAAGCATTTGGAGAAGACGGATCTCTTTGCCAGTCTTGCGGCAGAAGCCGGTGACGAAGCGTACGTGGCTCAGACGGTGTTAATGGTGAACGACTGCAGAAAGGGAATGCTAACATTGTACGTTAAAAGATTCGAGGACTTGGAGAAAAGCGAGCTTAGGTGGGTTGCGTACTTGGATCCGCGTGTAGGAAAGTGGATGTCTCACTTAAGTCCTATCGACAAGCCAAATGCAAGCAACGAACTTGTACAGGCAATGGTGCAGCTGGCAAACGAAACGCTACCACCTGAACGAACGGATCCCCGTCACCAAACACCCATCGAAGAAGCGGAGCAGCAGCAACGGAATGACATGATCCATCATCTCTTCGGGCCGAATATTTCTCGAATCGCAGCCACAGATTTAGAAACAGAGTGCAAAAGGGAGTTCACTCGCTATTTAGAGTGCATTGTTACCGTGAAAAATGACCTGAATCCCTTCACGTGGTGGAAGGCGAATGGAGATGACTACCCCAACTTGCGCAGACTAGCGAGGAAGTGGCTGGGGACCGTGGCGACAAGCGTTCCGTCAGAACGTGCTTTTTCGACAAGTGGAAACGTCATAACGGTGAAGAGAAGCTCGCTGAAGGCTACCATGGTCCGAGATCTTGTTTTCATTGCAGAAAATTGGAAGTGTATCGATCGCCTTAAGTGTGGAGGGTATAGTGAGTAAAAATCTTATGATATTTAATATAGGATATTAGCAAACAATCGCGTCACTGTCGTCTTCCCAGTACCAGGTTTCCCTACAACGCTGTAGTTGAACCCCATCAAGTTTTTATTCCGTTGCGTGGCCGATAATTGCTGTAAGGCCATTGCATTCTTAAATAAATTTACAGCAGCTTGCTTCACTTTCTTCAGGCCCACCAACTTCAGTAGATTTTCCATAGATTCCGAGCGACAGCCATATTGACTCTTCAAAGACTCCATTTATCCTCCACAGACGCTGGCCCAGAGATAATCGAACCGGATCCAGTTGATACACTAGCCGTTGACTGGATATGCTGCGCTTCGTCTTCATTCAGCCATAAAGTAGCAGCTCCTGGGTAAAGTTTAGCGAAAATATCCAGCAATTTGTGCTGAATATCCGACGTTTTAGCTCGACTTGATCGAAAAGCCAATCGGGCAATAGCCACTATGACTAGCGGATGCGCGTATCCACTTTCCTCTTCACAAACTCGAGTCACGTATATCTCCAGTTTCAGACGTACTTCAGCGGTATCTTGCTTCCGAACAGATAAAAGCTCCAGTGCGAGGAACAAATCTCCATCTCGTCGCCATGAGTGACGCGGGAGCCACAAGGTCGAATAAGTCTCCATTCGGTGAAACTTCAGTCACCATAGCCACGTAGTCGTCTTACTCCAGCACCACAGCTCTCTGCAAGCCGGACAGCAACCTCCACATCAGTCGTGGCGGCGTCGAATCTGGACATCGCGCTAGACTCGAGTGCGTCGAGCAAGAAGTACTGGGCCACGGAGACCAACAAAAACGGCGACAACGCCAAGGTGCACCTGATCCACTTCACCTCGAGCGCCGCATCCAGCGTGAACATCATTCTATTTACGGCACGGACACGAAAGAGTGCGCTCCTCATCTGGCGTACAGGTTAGCTCCGAAAAGGTACGTATACGGAACTGATCAGATTCTAGATCAGATATTTATCTCACTGGAGATCTGACATGGGATCTGAAAATGATTGGTAAGTTCACGCACTTCTTCAGCCTCGAGGCTGCTCGTGCGTTGGTCAGTGGAGAAGATGAATCGAGAGGCAAACGAGGGCGCGTCGGTGGATGCCGAGGTGGAGCCTGCTGAGCCGGCTGAGGGCGCGCCGGAGGATGGCGGAGTGGAGCCAGCTGAGCCGGTCGAGGACGTCGTTAGCACTGAGTTGCTGTTCGAGCAAGCTCGACAGCAACTCGCAAATGATGTGGGGTCTGTGCCACGACGTGGTGAGCGGACGACATGCTTCTACAAGGGCTATAAGTACTGCAAGGCATGGTCGTCCTCAAGAAAAATTGTGTACAGATGCTCTAAGTTTCGCCAAGGTTGCAGAGGAAAGCTGGAGTTTACTATTGCATCGATGGCGTATGCTGCTGTAAAGCTGCACACATGCCGCATCGAAGCCATTGCCAACGTCGTCATCAACGTTGAGGACCAGATGAAAGCTCAAGCCGACCTTCTTGCGATTGAGCACGTCGCTTGGCCTGTGCGCCAAGTGTGGGAAGAATTGCGACGCCAGTTCTACTCAGCTGACAATCCCAACGTTGTTCGTGGGTTGTCAGAGCAACAAGTTGTCCGACGAGTACACCGAGCAAGAAGCGCGCATTACTCTAGCAATGTTCACGGCTCTATTGAAATTCCTCCGCTTTCATTGGCACTAGACGAGGAGCTTTCCTTTTTCCAGTTTCACTACGTCACCATTAACCGCAACGATTTGAACAAGCCTTCCCGCTTGCTTGGGTGGGCGCATCCATCTCTGGTCGCGCTACTACGCTATCATGGTACCACGTTGTTTGTGGATGGCACTTTTCGGTGTGTCCCGCCGGGTTACGCACAGTGCGTTGTGTTCATGGTCCACGACCGAGCCTCTGGAGTGTTCGTGCCGGTGCTCTACATTCTGAGCACCTCGCGTACTGGCGACGCCTACTGGGATATGATTCATTTTATCGTACAATCAACGGACCAGCAACTCGAACCGGCCGAAATTGTTTGTGACTTCGAAGCGCCACTGTTGGACGCACTACAAACACAGTTTCCGAACGCAATTGTGTTGGGGTGCTTGTTTCATCTGAAACAAGCACTCCGACGGGCTATGAAGCGCTATGCTATTCCGGAGGAAGAGTGTCTGATTGCAATGACACGTGGTGTCCTAGACACCCTGACGGTGATTGATCCTGCTCACATCGAGCGAGGTATTAAGTGGGTAAAGCGTGAGATCAAGTTGCGCTGTGCTCAAGCTGGCGTGACCTACTCTACTGAAAAATGGGCCGATTTTTGGGGGTATTTCAACCGCACTTGGCTGGAGCAGTATACCATCGATGTCTGGAACGTATTCGGCATGAACAACGAGTTGGTCGCACGAACGAATAATCCCCTGGAGAGGTTTAACAGGGAGCTTAATACACGTTTCCCAACCCCGCATCCTTCAATGGCGACATTTGTGACGGTGATCAAGGCTATATCAGCTGAGTACGTACGCCGCGTTGCTGATGTTCCTCGTGGGCGAGCCCGCCGTGTTCCTCGCGAGGTCATTCAGCTACCACAGGTTGTGGACATTCCCTCTGACGTTGACAGCGACGTGGATCCTCCACTGGAGGAACTGGAGGCAGTTGCTACACCCGCAGCGGACGGTAGTACACTCACTAGTGCTACGTTGTAGATATGTCCGTGTAGCAACCAGAAGACCTCGGTAAATGCTTCATCTTCTCCCCTTTAAAAGTGTTTTTCTTTGGTTTCAGTCTGTTCATAATTCAGGTCTCAAATCCTGATCTCTAATCCGATCAGTTCCGCATACGTACCATTTGGGAATCTACCGGCGTACATTGGTAATGGTGGTATGCAGGTCCTGTGCACGTCGGGCGGCGACCTGACGGAGCACGATGTACGCGAAGGAGTTGGACGCGTCGAGCGGCAAGCCATCAGCGACGTGGTGACAGTGGACAAGTCGGTGGTGTCCAACCTCGTGTCGCTGTTGGAGACGTCAGCGAATGCTGGAATGCTCGTACATGTCTTCATGCTAAACCTGTTGAGAGTTTTATTGAAAATAGACGGCATAGAATTTTTAAGTATAAACTACCGCGGAGGTTCACGGAGGTTCCGAGGTGCTTCAGCTGAACTTTACCGCCCGCGAAGTTCAACTGAACGTTCACACTACTAGTTGTGTGCGTCGAGGCGAAGACTTAAGCACATTACTGTACTTGGCACCAGGCCAGACATTTTACGCTATTTCACAGTCTCTACGGAGATTACAAAACGTTGTACGGTAGTAGCTCCGGAGATGCGTCTCGTGGGCGAAACTCAGTCACGGCATCGTGCTTCACTATTGTCAGGCTGGTAAGTTTCAAGTTGTAGCGTGGTGATTAATAATGCTGTTCTCTAAATGTATTAACAAGATGATGCGTGGTACAGTAGATAGACGCCAGCAAGAAGGCCTCGATTTCCTGGCCGACGCCTTCATCGAGTTTGAGCAGCAAAGTATTTGTCGATGAGCCTTCGCGATTGTCGACTGGTACCTTTCAGGCGTGGACCTCAAAGCTGAGTAGGAGTCCAGCTCATCCCCAGTGCATGACGCGCGTTGCTCCGGTTGCTGCGGTTCGTCAGCTCACCACGACGGACTCGTTCTTGCGCTGTTGGCCCGCTCCAAATTAAGTCTCCGTTTAGACAAAGTCTTGCCCGATTGCTTGCAGCACGACAATGTTGAGCAAGCTTGACGCGTTGCTCTTACTCGCGCGGTGCTGTGCCGGGTCCAGTTCATTATTCATTCCGCCTTGTGCTTCTCAAGCAACTCCTTCACTCCCGGCCGTATCTCCTGCTCGCAAACTATGGCAACCACACACCACGCTGCCGGCGCGACGCCCAGCAAGCTGGGCATCCCTACACGACTGTCGTACGTGAGCGGCACGTCGCAAACGCCCAAGGACCTGAACGACGGCTATGCCGGTGTAAAGACACCCGACCCAATCGACGTTGAGGGTGGAGCCTTGCGTGAAGGTGGCATGCCTGTGCTCACCAGCAAGGACAATATCGGTCTTCTGGCACAGTACGCTGCCGTCGGTATGGTGTACGGCATGCTGCCGGCTACTATCTACCCGTTCCTCCAACAATACCTCAATTGTACCGGTGCCCAGGTGACTACTGCGTCCACGTTGGTCGTTTTCCCATGGAGCTTTAAATGCTTCTACGGTATCCTGTCGGATTGCTTCCCGATTTTCGGCTACCGTCGCCGTCCATACATGCTCCTCGGTTGGGGCATCTGTCTGGTCAACAATAAAACATGTTTTAGAATACAATCCTCCTTACTAAAAATAATAGCTTCAAAATAACTCCTAATAATTCAGCCTGAACTTCAAGTGAAAAAAATATTAATTACTTTGAGGTAATACTTTAATTGCTACAGTAGGGTTGCATTGTTGCAAACAATTGCTACTCCAAAACCTTGAATTATTAATACCTCTAAGTTGTACGTAGGATGCTGTAGTGCTGCAAGTTACAGCACACGAATTGATTCTAAACTAAAACACGGGCTTCCATGACTCGAGGTGACCTCCAGTCATGAAAACCCGCGTTTTAACTTTTTTCCAGACCTCCGAGGTCTGGCTGCCAGCCAGACCTTGCAGGGCCATCACCGAGCGGCTGGGTACCTACACCATACGCTTCATTCCTGGATTTCTGCTCTCGAGTCCACCCGAGTCCTCCGTAAAAGCAGGATGTCAACTACGCATCACCCGGATCCAAACAAAACCGACATGGCCGCCAGGCTATCGTTCGTGAGCAACTCGCAGCCCAAGGACATCGAGGATGGCAACCACTACACGACGGTCAAGACTCCCGACCCAATGGCGATTGAAGGCGGAGCGCTACGTGAAGGTGGCGCTCCCGACCTCAAGAGCAAGGACAGTCTCGGTCTTCTCGTCCAGTACGCCGCCATCGGTCTCAACTATGGCGTGTTGCCGGCCACGATCTACCCGTTCCTGCAAAACTACCTGAACGCGTCCGGTACTCAAGTGACGACGGCGCAGACACTGGTGGTGCTACCGTGGACCTTCAAGTGCTTCTACGGTATCCTGTCGGACTGTGTACCACTGTGGGGATACCGTCGCCGTCCGTGGATGGTAATTGGATGGCTTATCTGCTTGCTCGCGCTGGTCATCATGGCCTGTATGCCCGAGGGAGACCCGTACTACACGGTGTCGTCCGACCGCGACATCAAACCGGCTGAATACACGGACGAGATCCGGGCACGCATCAACTTCGACGCGTCTTCGCAAGCTGGCAAGTACGTCATGCTCATGTTCCTCGCTGCTGTAGGCTACGTGCTGTCGGACGTGTGCGCCGACAGTATCGTGGTGGACTTCGCGCAGCGTGAGCCGATCGAGACCCGTGGCAAGACCCAGTCCGCCATATACGCCGTGCGTACCGTGTTCGTCATCATCGGCCAGTTGCTCACCGGTTTCTGCTTCAACGGCGACCAATACGGCGGCGACTTCGATTTTTCCATCACTTTCCCGCAGCTCATGATCATCCTCGCCGTGCTGACGGTACCGGTCATTCCGATGACCTGGTTCTTCATCAAGGAGGAGAAGAAGCCGCGCATGAACCTCAAGAACTACATGGTTGAGCTTTGGGAGCTCGTTCAGAAGCGTGTCATGTATCAAGTCATCTTCTTCACCTTCTTCCAGGGAATGTTCTCGACCATCTCGTACACGGCCAGCTCCCCCGTACAGTCGTACATGGTGGGTGTTACGCCGATTAACAGTACTATCAGTGAGATCATTGGTAACGTATGCTTCTTTACGGGTATCATGGTCACGTCCAAGTGGGGTCTCCACTGGAGTTGGCGCTGGATGATCCTCTTCACGGGCGCCTTTGTGATGATCGTCGACGGTATCACGACCTTCATCACGATCTGGAACGTGTTCCGAAGCCAGTGGTTCTGGCTCGGATTGCCTATGGCGGTGCAACTCCCGTACGGTGTTGGCTTCATGATTTCTTCCTTCGTCATCGTCGAGTTGTCGGGTATCGGCAACGAGGGCGTCGTGTACGGTCTCATCACGATGGTTTCCAACCTCGCGACGCCGTTTGCGACAGCCATGACGCTGGTGATCGACCAGCCGTTTGACTTGACTACGGAGCGTATCCAGGAGGACGACAAGTCCATCCGCACGGACATCACGTATGCCGTGATCATCATGTATGGCATGACGGCCTTCTCGTGGGTCTTCCTGGTTTTCCTGCCTCGTCAGAAGGAAGAGACGCAGGAACTGCTACGTACGGGTGGCAGTAGCAAGATTTTCGGCGTGCTCACGGTGGCCTACCTCACGTTCGCGTTTGTGTGGTCGCTCATGACCAACATCATGGCCATGTTCGAAAGCACGTCGTGTCTGATGATCGCTGGAGGTAGCGGCTGTTAAATGTGCTTCTCTGCTAGTTTGATTCACTACATCTGCGTAGTACTTGTTTGACATCTTTGCGTATTGGAGTCGTACGAATGAAGGCGGCGGAATAGTGCACAGCTTTGTTTCATAGTATTCATGTCTTTGAATCTTTTCAGTTTAGACAAGAATAAGAGTTTGGATTTTATTAATACTTCTAAAAATTCTACTACTACTACTACCCACCTCCTCAACGTACTATTCTATAAAGTATTAAACCGCAACTACTAAAAAACAGCAACTGTTGTACAAGAATTAGGCAATGGATTCTTTTAATACTTCAAACTTTAATTGCACCCTCGTCATAGTACTACTAGTATTACTTATTGTATTACACAGCTACTATAGTATATGACCTGTCCTTGCAGCAACCGCTTTTACTACGTCGAGTCTATAGGCGTGGAGCACAGTAGTACTTTGTCGAATAATACAGTTTGGTAGTACCTCCAAAAACATGTACGTGAACATTTTTAATACTATACTGACCGTCCCCAACGATATTCTGGATAAAAATCGCACAAATGACGAATCGATTACCAAAGAATGTCCAATTCTTAGTAGTACTAAGTACATGTTTCCATTGGATTACATGTACTTTTACTTGACAACTGTTGCTCCAAAACAAGCAGGAGCTAAGTGAACACGTAGGTACAGGTACTACCCAGTAATATTATTGCTGATTTGATTAGAAAAAATTGAAGCTACTATTGTACTGGCAAGATGAAACCCAACACCTTTTTTTTGTTTTGCCCATAAATACAAAAGTAATTATCGGATTAATGCCGGCAGACCCGCAATGGGAACAGGGTAGCACAGAGATCACAGACAAACACACATTGTTTGACTTTCTTGTCTTTTATTAAAATGGTGGACGCTCAAACGTCTGCGGAAAATTGATGCTGATCATGCATGCACCGAGCATTTCTTGCGATATTTAACAAACAAAGAAGCCTAAAGTGACAAGCTTTACGCCAGAATGCAGCTTGAAATGCAACAGATCTGCAGAAGCTGGTTTTAGCTACAGGAGCAGCGTAGGGATTGCTGCATGCAGTGTTAAACGCATCGCCGACAGCCCCACTTCCTAGGATCAAATGTGCATAGAAATGAGTAAAAAGAGCATTGTTGATTGTAATACTAAAGTTTGTAAGGACCAAAACATCTGATGCCATATGTCAAGAACATAGCCTCGATTTTTTTGGGCGGAACGAAAGACACGCACTTTTCGATTAAGTGTAGCATGTGCATTTGAGCAGATATTCAAGGATGATTATGACTACTTAAGAGAAGTAATCGCTATCTTTCCAACAAAAAAAAGCTCATATAAATTGGATAATTGGGTGAGAAGTTGTGAAGGGGCAATGTTTGGTGTTGGGTTTCATCTTGCCAGTACAGTACTATTTTGTACTTTTGTAGAACTTCGTAGTACTAGCAGCGACATAAGCGACATGCAGTACTACTATTAAAACTTTAAAACAGTTTTCACTGTAGTGACTACTTGGAAGAAGTGTTTTACTGCATGCAAAATGTGTTAATACGAGATGATGCCAAGGCCACTCGTATCTTTAAGCATGAGTTTACACGGATTAAACGACACTTGTATTTTAGCTTCTCTCTTAGACACGTAGTATGCTTTTTTAGCATTCCTTGCCACCAGCAATAATCAAACACGAGGTGGACTCGTACATAGCCATGATGTTCGTCATGAGGTACCAGATGAACGCGAACATAACGTAGAACACTGTGAGGCCTCCAAGAATCTTGCTACTTCCGCCCGTACGAAGCAGCTCCTGCGTCTCTTTCTTCTGGGGAGGCAGAAACACAAGGAAGGACCATGAAAAAATCGTCATGCCATACATGATCAGCACCGCGTACGTGAGGTCCGTTCGGATCGAGTTATCGTCAGCTTGGATACGAGCTGTCGTTAAGTTAAGAGGCTGGTTAATTACGAGCGTCAAGGCCTGTGCGAATGGAGACGCCAAGTTGCCAACCATAGTGATAATAGCCCCCTTATTACCGACGCCGGACAGCTCGACGATTACAAAGAAACCAATCATCCAGCCGACACCGTATGGAAGTTGCACTGCCATGGGGATACCAAGCCAGAACCACTGACTTCGGAGCACGCTCCAAATAGTAAGAAAAGTAGTAATACCGTCCGCAATGGTGACGAAAATGCCCGTAAAGAGAATCATCTTGCGCCAGTTCCAGTGCAGCCCCCACTTGGACGTCGCCATGATACCACCCATGAATAAAACATTACTGATGATCTCACTGATCGTATTGTTGATCGGAGTGACACCAACCATGTACGACTGGACGGGGGAACTGGCAGTGTACGTAATACTGGAGAAGACGTTCTGGAAGAACTGGTAGAAAATGACCTGGTAGACGGCGCGCTTCTGAATGAGTTCCCACAGCTCGCTCATGTGTTTCCTGAACGGCACACGCGTCTGCTTCTCCTCCTTAATGAACAGCCACGTGATAGGGATGATCGGCGCCGTGATACACGCGACGATCGACATTAATTCGGGGAAGTTCAACGAGAAGTCGAACTGGCCGCCGTCCATTGAAGCAGAAGCCCACCAAGAGTTGTCCAATGATGACGAAGACAGTGCGGATTGTGTAGATAGCCGACTGGATCTTACCGCGTTTCTCGACCGGCTCACGCTGCGCGTATTCCACCACGATACTGTCGGCGCAGACGTCAGCTAGAACGTATCCGATAGCAGCGAAGAACATGAGCATGACATATTTGCCAGCCTGATTACCGGCATCGAAGTTAATGCGAGCCTCGATTTCTGGTGTGTAATCGGCGGGATCAATCTTGCGGTCGGACGGGACCGTGTAGTACGGCTGACCGGCCGGAGACGCGGCCATGACGATCAGCATCGTAAGACACATGGCCCAACCAATAAGCATCCAGACTTTGCGTCGGTATCCCCAAAGCGGCACACAGTCGGATAGAATACCGTAGAACACCTTTAAACTCCATGGTAGAATGACTAGCGTCGCAGCTGTGGTAACTTGAGAACCGGTAGCATTCAGGTATTGCTGGAGGAATGGGTAGACCGTGGCAGGCAGCAGACCGTAGTTGATACCCACCACAGCGTATTGGAAGAGCAAACCGATACTGTCGCTGCTGGTAAGAACGGAAGTCCCACCTTCACGTAGAGCGCCACCCTCGAGGGACGACGGATCCGGGGTCTTGACCTGAGCGTAGCTGGGAGTTCTATCAGGGTCCTTGGCTTGCGACGGAGTGCCGCTTACAAACGATACCGGTATCCGAATGGGGGGTCCTGCTGGCGACGCCATGGGCCTGTACTTTTGGAAGCTGTTGGTGAGAACGAATGCGAATTTCGGAATGAAACTTGCTGACGGTCTCAGAGATTAATCAACGTACAAGTGGAAACCACTGAAAGACAGACTGGTGATCTGCACTTTGAGTCGAGAAGCCTTTTTCGTGAAGATAAAGCGCGAGGCGGTACGTCCCACACCATCAAAACAGCACCAAGCCGGTGGGGAGATCTGTTGATTTGCCTGTTCGGCTATGCATTTCACACCATCTATACGCGAAATCGGTGACGTCTCGAAATCGCACGGGCATTCGCTGTATCGCCGTGGTTCATCGCACATGTGCGGGGAAACCTGCAGACTCCGGCGGCGAAAGCAAGTCCGCCACACCAGAAGCGAATACGGCTTAAGGTGAAGCCGTGCGAAAGGAAAGAAGGTGAGAACTCTCATTCTGGGTTCGAGAGGTAGAGCTCGTGGTGGACTCGACCGATCAACTCCGCGTTTCTTTTGTGCTCTCCAACCTTAGCGGTCGTGGCAAGAGTTTGGTGTACACGCGGGAGGTGACATCGCCTGGATGTTTCACATCCTGGGCTCAGCTGGTCGAGCAGCTTCGAGCCGCGTTTCTCCCGGTTAACAACGAGTACTGTCAACGACCACGCCCCCTTTCAAGCAAACAAGGAAGGCGTGAGCTGCACAAGTACATCCAAGAGATGGGGGAGCTCACGGCGTCCCTAGTGGGCAACCCACTTAATAAACACATCAAGGTGACGGTGTTCATGGACGGATTTCGAGTGAGCCCGGCGCGAACTCAGCTGTTCCGAGTGCTGCCGAGCACTCTCGAAGAGACACTTCAAGTGGATCTTCGCGAAGAATACAGCCATCGCCAGGTGCGTAGCCGGCCTCAGCGTGACCAGAGCGTTCGGTGTCAAATCCCGGCCGGACGAACCCCACTTGACCAGTTCCCATGGAGATTGGGTCCGCCAAACAGCGCGATCTGTTTTGTCTGCGGGAAGCTGGACCACTTTAAGCACGACGTCCCCGCGGAAAGACCCCGCAGGCGGACTTTCCCCAAGCCCATCCTCAAGGGTCTCCGGCAGAAGCCAAGAACCCGGGACCAGGGGAACGCCGGAGACCAGTAGGGGCGGGGCGCCCTACTGGTAAATATCTAAATCTTCGTGAGCGGTACCCGGATGGCGCGTACCACAGGGATTTAGCTCTTTAAAGTCTACGTACTCTTGAATCGTCGAAGGGTTGCGGCGAGCTGCTTGTAGTACACGGATGTGTACGGGAATACGATCACCCCAGTAGAATCTTGATCGATTCTGGGGCGTCGAAGAATTTCGCACGCCGCTAGACGGTTGCTCGTAACAGCAACAAGCTGCCCGATGTTTTGACAGAGCACCTACCGACCCTTCTCCCATCAGACCGAAGTGTATGGCATTAAATTGATCTCGTGCCTGGCCCAAAGTACTGTGTCGCGATATAATGGTCTCTCCCGCGCCACAGGCGCGCTGCACTACTCGCATGGTTAGTTGGTAAGTTGTGGCTGGAGCGGTCCTTCGGTCCCGCAAGGTTGCACCAGGTGCTGTCTCGAGCCGCCTCGCTGCTCTTGGCAGCAGGTATATTTTTTAGCCAATCGAAGCCGCCTTCAATCCGCTCGGCAGCTAATGAGAAAACTAAAAATCTGAGCGTTTCGTGTGACGGACGGACAGACACCGTTCTAGTGTTAGTACTTAGGATACAAGCGCTAAGGCCTCATTTGTTAGTGGGATGATGGTTGGCCACCTCCGCTGCGCTGTGGCGGCGCTAAAAACCCTTACTCAAAGCAAAACTACACATACTATACTTTTACCGTGTCCTACCCACGTTGTATTCCAAAAAAACTGTGCACAATTTTCTTAGTGTTCACATTTCGGGTCCCACCAACCGCCTCTCGACATTCAGCATTCCGGATCTCTTTTCTAATGTCACCATTGACAATATTACATAGAGCTGTTTACGCTTGACAGCTGGCAGGACCAGGTAGTTACCTGCGTAATAGATTGAGCATCGATGGGTGTTGTTGGGTCGTCATGTTATAGGTAAAGATAATTCTAAATCATTGCGCAGAGGGAGTATTTGTCGTCACCACCCGAGTTTAACGTGATCCGCAAGGCGAACACCCTCTTACCCCGGAAGACTCTGTCGTCATTTATGTTTGAGCGCTTCGCTTCCAAACTAACACCACTCTAAGGCGTGCTTCGCTGCAATGTAACTCTCTGCCGCTCAGAAGGCGGGTCAATATCATTGGTGCTTAACGCAACATACCTCGGTGAGGAAATCTCATTTAAGAAAATACAGAGCAAATTCACCTTCTTAAACATGTTGACATCCACTACGCCCTTGAGTAAATCGATACTTCTTCGTCTCGCAATGAGGCAGTCGCTATCGTATTCTCGATTGCGACAGTTTGTTTGAGCAACGTTTTATTAGCTTTGCGTATGTAGTATAAATAAGGACCGCATCTAATTGCCAACGGTCGCCACAAAAACCAAATGGCTTCACTAGAAGTGTCCACGTATAGCCCATCTTGAAATAAATGTCATTGAGCGTATACGCCACGCGCTCGTGAAAAGCAATAGCCTTTGTATTAAATCACTTCCGCATATTGTTTGTCTTGTCGTGCTAGCTTAGTACGCGGACGCTGCATACGTACAATTCAACATAGCCAAGCATGTCGCTAACTGGGCCTGGGTCACACTCATAGGGAAGCTGACCGTGCATTTGTCAGCAGTAGCCAACGCGATAGATCCACGCACGACGGATATTCCTTATTGCCACCTATGACTCGACCGCGCTCTTATTTCGCCCATTCCAGGCGGAAAAATGTAGGTTTGATAGTGCACACAGACACATCGATTTTACACGCCCATCTGTAAGTGCTGCACTACGACACGCGCGCCCATATCTATGTAGAATGTCAGTCTTTTGTCACGCATAATTTCGGATAAGTGCTCGCTCAAACACAGTTGTCTTTATTAACAAGCTTATATGAATAGACTGTATGAGCGTCGACAGTACAAATAGTATAGCTTATATGGTACCCAAGTGAGCAGGTGCATTTGCCGTCTATATTGTGATCATGACCCATTTGCTGTACTCCCGCTTGGAGTGGTACGCATTAAAGTCCAATTGTCAAAGATCTGCAGTGGCACTTTGCCCGGAAATTTACTCCCGTGTGTCTGTACTTAGTGCAACGCCATACTCATTTTTCTATACGTGTGACAGGAACCCTCACCATATCTGTCTGGTATGCAAAAATAAAAGTAGGTAGGGATATGGGGGCCTATAAGGTGTATTCAATAGTGAAGCAAGGCGAAACAAAGAAATTTTGTGCTTCCCCATCAAATTATCAAAACCAGTATACCGACTTCATACTGATATGTTCTCCTCCTTGCTTGCTGCCAACCACACGCGGCATTTCCTCACTTCACTTTTGGAAGAACAAGCTCCAAGCAGACAAGAAGTCAAAGGGGGGGGGGTACTACTCGCAATGACAGCTCAAGAATCCTCCAAAGCAGCCAACGACGAAGCGCCCTCAGCTCGCCGGTATTCAGGGCAGGTACTGCCTCGTCGGACAGCGTAGCTCCGGCCAGTAGAGCCGACGTCGTGGACGTCACCGCCGGCGAGGAGCCATGAACCACCGCCTCAGCACGCAGTACGACGGAGTCCCCTCCTGTGCGGATGAGCAAGCGCTGCATCACGTGGAGCGACCGCTGACGCACCAACTGAAGCTCGGAGGGGCGTGAAGAAAGCGACCAAGCGCGTGGCTTCGACGGACGCGGCTAGCACCGTGCGCAAGAAGGTCAACAAAGGTTCATACGACGCGTCAGACCAAGACCTGGAAGCCAAAGCGGCCCCACCATAGCCGAAGAGGACGAGGAATACCACACCACCTGCGGAATCCGCGTCCACCGCCGAGTTTGCTCCATCTACGAGCTTTGTGCTCGCTTCCGGCTCCCGTGAAGGCTTCGATCTCAACTCGTTCATGGCGTCCTTCGAGCCTGGTCGAGGTACGGCGATGGGCAGCGTACCTGCACCAGCTTTTATCGCGAAATACCCACCGGACGCGGTACCTACTGCAGCCCCCACGGCTCCTGGGGCTAGTGTAATGACTGAACTGCGCGTCCTGCGCATACTACACCGCCAAGTTCGCAGCCGATGGAACGAAGCTCCCCAATGCATGGAGACGGCACCCAACTCGAAGAGACAGCTTCCTCCGCTAGATGTACGGTTCCGGTCGAGTGCAGGCTTCCCAGCAGGGCCCAAGAAGACGAAGGCGACTACACTTCGTCGCAAGTTCATCTGCTGGCCGCAAGTCGGAGATTCTGAGTCTTCGGCACGGACACAGGTAAGGCTACATCGGCTATGTCGTTTGTGCTGTGTGTACGAGAGCTGGGGTGTGTCAAGGTTCGGGCGACACCAGCCGTGCTGATGGCCATCGTCAGCGGCCATCTAGGGTCCCGCTGGCTGGCGGTCATGCATTTCAAGGAGAGCAGTGAGATGTCATGTCTAGAAGACGGCTCAACTAACGCGAACTTCTCTAGCGACTTCAGCCCTTCGGTGAAACTACCTACCATTGGTGTGGAGTGCGGTTCGCACGTAGACATCCTTGACGTCATTCACGGACTGAACTTGCTTGACCCCCATGTTGAATGACTACATGCACAAGCTAGCGAGCCGGCTACGAGTGTTCGTGTTGGAGAACACATCAGTCGACCCGAAGACAGCGCCGGTGCGTGTGCGGCTTACTCTCCTGTACGTGGACACGTTCGTAGGCGCGGCACTGTCTCACATGCAGGAGGGTGACCCGGAGTGGTAGCCATGTTTCTGTGAATCGCTGCGGGCGATCGACTATCAATCCCCGGGATGAGCGATGGCTCTCGTAAGCGCTCTTACACAAAATAAGCAAGGTCCTCGCGAGTCGCGGGGGCAACAACAAGCGCGATCCTGAACGCAACCCCTGCAATCCCCGGCGCTTTTTGTCGTCTAAACCCAATCAACCGTCGCGGCCAATAGCCTTGCTTTCTCAATCTGGCTGAATTACCATACTCTACGGGATTGCGAGACTGCTGCAGCAACTCGAAGCGTGCGTACAACTGATCAGACCCACTCCCTGAGCGTGTTCAAGATTGGGTTGATCGTACGTATGGTACTCGACGCATGAACCAAGATGATTGCCGCTGAAGGGGCCGAAAGGAAAGTAGCTCGACCTTTTCAGTTTGAGAACCAGATAACGCAGGATAATACATCAAGTTCTGCAGCAAATTTGTCTACGACCATTTATAGAGAGCTGTGTTCGGACACGCCCTTATCGACCTAAGAGAGTCGGATTCTGCGTGCGAGCGAGAAAGTTTCTCCGAAGACAGCCGATTTGTTTATCGAGCTCATTCCTTGCAACCCAAAGTGTCTCATTCCCAGCCGCCTGGCATCGCCAGTTTCAGCGGTACTACCGCCGGACAGAAGAGGTTACCGGCTATACAGCCTCCATTGCCTATACAGTCCGGGTCGACCATACAGTCACCCACGGCCATACTTCCTCCTTTGACTATACAGTCCAGGTCGACCATACAGTAACCCACGGCTATACAGGCCTTCGACTCTGCAGTCGGGATTGACTGTACGGTCGTCCACGTATGCGCGGTGCCCAGATGCCGCTCAGTCAGTATCGGATAAGGTATGTGTTAGCGACGAAATCCCAGGACGTAGCCGGCACGAAAACGCGATGAATTTCCAGCCCAATATCGCTTACGTATCTCGTTGGGGTCGACCTCAAGTCGACTACAAGCGGGCGGCCCCAAGATATCTGCGGTGCATTGCGATGATACGGTACCCAGCCTGCAGCCCAGAGCCATCGATGCTCGCCCTGTCATCCCAAAGCAAACCGTATACCGGTTTCATGAGAATGCTGCCGGCGCCGGAACCTGAATCGAGAAGTTCAGGTGGCTGAGCTCACAAGAAAGATGGCCAGACTGGGCACCAAGCCGCCAGATCCTGATTACTTTAAAACGCAAGAAGGGCCGGATGACCTTGTGTACCTACTCAACAAGCCATTCCAAAGCGCGCTGCCAGAGCTCCCATGCTGATTGGCGTCATCGCTACCGGATCTCGTGGAGATAGTCCGGAGCAGACAAATGGCGAATATCGTCCAAGCAGGAATTTTGTTCCGGCGGTTCTTGACGAGCTGTGCAATGAATACAAACACTTGGACCAGCTGCAGACGATCGCTCGGGAAGACGTCAAAGCGCACCTTAACAAGACTCCGCCTCGGCAGCCAACTCGGCCAACGAGCCATGGCTCCGCTTCAGACAAAGTTAACATCCTGCGCAAGAATATCAGGAAAGAGCAAGAGGCCTGGAGGTGCCTGGTTCTCGACATTGATCTTGAAGCAGTGGCCGGAGGTAACCATTAGCCCGTTCGGCGTCCTGGACAAAGGAAACGAGGTCGAAACCACGATCTGTCGTACCCCGATGGAACATCAATTAAGGACTGCACCGATCAAAACATCAATACCAAGCCTGATCACGTCCATTGTGATGTGGTAGCCCAAAGGATCTTGAGAGCAAAACAAGAGTTTCCGGGTGTACCAGTCTACGTGATGGCGGGCGTCGTGGCTACGGCTTCCGCAATATCAGCATTCACAGCAACATCGCTCACCTGTTCGCCGGCCTGACTGAAGCGGAGAGCGCAGTGGTGATCGAGCTCTCAGCATCCTTTGGGTCGACAGGGTCCCCGGGGATCTATGCAATTTGTTTTGCGGGGGGATTTCCTATGTTCATGGGTGTCGCTACGCAATGGTAGTCATTCCGGGTGCGAATGCCATAAGCACCGAGCCGTTTACCGAATGGAACGCGTGGCAGCGGGCTCTTGGGCTCGAGCTCGACTCCGTCGATGCATTAGTGACGCTTCCCTCTTCCAAGATCCAAAAGGCTCGGAAGATTGTCACCTCTGCCTACTGCTCGACTTCGCTGACTAGAAAATGATATGGATCCATCATGGGAACCTTACGTCACGCAGCTCCCCCCGCCGGCTTTTTCAATGAGTTGACGACCTCATCAACGTAGTTGTTGACATCGATACTACACGCAGCGACATGGACCACTCGCTCCCGCATTCGAGCAGCAAGACCGTTTCTGCAACGACTCCGACAGCGTAAGCCCCAGCGCCACACTTTCCAGAGCCTCGGTGCGGCATACGCGATGCAAGAGAACTCACTGTGGTAGTGGCACATTCTGCGCAACCCCCAGCTGAGCGTTGTATCCCTGGAATACTTTAACACTCTTCCTCCGCCAGCTATTGTGGTAGAAATGAATGCATTGGATTCCGGGCTATGCGCGCTCGACGTGCTCGCAAAGTCGGCGCTGCCTTACGTATTCACTGCATTCGAGCGCGAGCTGGTTGCGGGGTATAATAATGGATCCGCCAACGGGTTCGCCATCAACTTCCACGAGCTCGTATCGTGTGCGTTTGCAGTACACGCATGGGGAGACGCTGGGCTTCGGACGAACAGCCCTATCGGCGGCAGGACGAGACAAGTGTATTTCCGTATCAACAATCTAGCTGCTGTCGCATGGCAAAAAAGCTGACCTCACGCAATCTTCGGGGACAAGTTCTCTTTCGCCTGCTCAGCTGGTGAAAAGCGACATACTGGCTTCGCTTCTCAGTATCCTATATCACCGGAGCCGACAATACCCGCGCCGACACCGGCTCCCGTACCACCGCTAAGCTAACCCCTGTCTGATCACAGGTGTCCTTGACGGTGGATATCTAGGGCATATTGAGAATTTGGCATCATATCTCCGCGAGCACTCCGTTGCCGACTCCACGTTTGACCAATACTGCCGTACCCTGAGTAATCGGAGCGGCTGGGTTACACTCAGAGGGATTTATCCCTGGCTCTATGATGTCCCACTCCCTAGAAAAAGGCAGTAAATCTCGGACTTCGTCCTACATGGCTTCCAATATGACTTCAGGTAAGGTGGCCCCATCCGAAGCGATTCCATCCCAATGCTTCATGACGCTCGCCATTTCTTCGCCGCAGCTGGCTTTGAGGTTGCAATCGAACCGTCGCACGTCCGCGTGGAGCTCAAGCGAATCAGCTGTCTCGACACGCAACGGCATTGCAAGGCACTCGTCTCACTTGATCTCTTGGAAGCTTTCTTTCGAGGCTTGTGGATGGTTCATCCCAGCGACCAAGTTGTGTGTGTGTGTGCTTGACGTGCTTCTTTCTACTAAGACATTCGGAGGTCGCAGCCGTCCAGTACGGGTCCTTCATGTGGTTTGCGCTACGAGCTCAAGACATTGTTGTCATGGAGCTCCAACAACAAGAATGCTTTCTCGCTCTGAATATCAATTTCTCTGCCCATCTTTGGGACTCTCATCCTTCTTCAAGCCAGAAAGGGCTTTCCTTATCAGCATTCCGGCCGCTGTGTACATGTCGCGCTGTAGGGGGCCAGCATGTATATCGGCCGAAGACTTGTCCAGAGCCACCAAGCGCCCTGCAACTTGAACCGGCAAAAACCACTCGGGTTCAGCTCGCATTATCTTCGCGTTGGAGGTATCACACACATATATGCTTCTGGAGCGGATGCACTTACAACCCAGCTCCACGACCGCTGGGTTTCTGGCGCATACAAGACCTACACCAAGCTCTGCAAGGAGGCTGTCACCGTGCTGTTGGTGAACATGGTGGCAGATCCAACGGGGGATACGATACTACATTAGTGGGGCAGACCACATGGCCATTATTAGAGGAGCAGCTCACTTCGTCTTTTTTTCGGTTTGAGCTGATGGTCATCGCATAAGCTATCACTAATGTATTTGCTCGTTTGACCCCAAAGGATTGTAGAATGGATATTGGTTCCAGATTATTTAGGCATCTGCTGTTCTTATGCTCGATACACTTGGCATCTCGGGCGTTCAGCTTTCGCGGACGACTGCTTTACACAGGGCTTCATATCACCGGCCTTTTTCAGGGTATCTGTGACCCTGATACTGAGTGTAATCTTGCCAGACTGAAGATCTCCTGGAATTGACACTAGATCATGGCGATATTAGTATCATATCAGATAAAATGAAACTGTAATCGGATATTAATATGTAATTATTGAGCTGCGCTTGCGCTGCTTGGTTACCTCGATCTTACGTGTAAATAGTAAGTGTTCGGTACTCCGACCAATTGGGCTTTATAAAACATAACAGTTTTCCGCCTGGTCTTCGTCAAAACCGGTCCGCAGTTCGTTTACTATGTAGCTGCTGATACTGAAAAAGCGCTCCTGCTGAGAGAGGCTTTCCTAGTAGATTTTAGCTAAGATATCTATTCCAGGAAACGAGCTCTCGTTCGTCTTGTACACGCCAGCATGTCGGCATCGTGATAGGGTTGCAGCACGGAATGCTTACCAGGCGATTGTTTTTGGCAAGGCCAGTTTACATGCAAATTTCGCCACTGAGAGAGAAATGGAAACTGCGAAAATTCGTACAGTCAAAAGCTAGAAATGACGATTTACAATGTTCAGACCCGTCTGTTGGTTTTACGGTGAATCACGGCAAACCGAAATATTTGGTTTTGCGTATATCTGATATTGTGTCATCAGTGAATACTCTGTTTGGAGTAAGGGATCTGTGATCCTGATGTTACTGACTACGCTGTATCATCGAATATTGATATCAGGTATCATCGAATACGGTATTCAAACATTGATCTGGTATCTCTGGTTGATATTAAGCCCTGGCTCTACATCTTTTTCTTGGGTTACCATTGAGGGCCCAACGCCTTCTTAACATTCGCCGAGCCTCTTCGCGACGCACTTCTGTGGATCAGGTGGCGAGGCCTTTTCTTCCTAGAACTCGATAGCTTTTCGGCCGTTCTCGCAGGCTAGCCTGATGCAGATTCAGCTGGAGCAGGTCAGTCTTCACCTTGCAGTGCTTGCACGCAGGCCCCACCATGTTACAATTGTGGGCATTTAAAAACAGCGATTGGGTAGTTTTTTCGAGGCTAGGTGCGTTCGTGTTCTTGCCCTAGAGCACATTATGCGGTTTTTTTTTAAATCATGTCATTCAGAACATGAAACAAATCAAGAGCATTGTCTATGAACAGCCCACCCACTTGAATTTAGCCAATTATATCTATTTTTAACACGTCATAAATGCTAGCACAGAACTTATTCCTCCACCTGAACAAGGGCGTACCCTGCCATTCATAATAGCAAATATATCTAGATGGTACTCGAGACCGTCCCTTTTGATATTTTCTGCAAGTGGCGCCAACTTACCGCAAAACAACCCTCGACTGTGCGGTCGCTCTAAAATCTATCACGACTCGAAAGGGATGATCGTATCCCCGAGTGCCTCAAGCAGCCCGCCACTGCCATTCGCATATTCGAGAGTGCATGCACTCACCGGGGGTACGCCACAGAGCACCGCTAATGAAAACTAGAGCACTCCCAAAATGGCGACCCATCTCAACTGGTTTCCGGCGTTCTTTTGAGTTTGGGGACCTAACATCTGCCAGCAACCCTTGAGGGAACGCCTCAAAGGAAACTGTCTGTGGTTTTCGCTCACGTACAATTCCGCTTTATTTGCTTTAGCTTTCCACATACATAGTAGCTAAAGTCTTGCTACTCGGTGGACCAGAGTTCCATAATGACTTATCCCCAGATTGGACCCGGTTAAGAATCGGCGTCGATTTGTGTAGCCAAGCTGACGACGGTGTGCGCGTCTGGCGATCGATGTACTCCTTTTGGAGGTAACTAAAATTGACCCTTCAAAGCTGCTAACTGCACCCGAAACAGCTGCGTGCTCGCTGGGACCAAACGGAGGCTGTCCATGAGCACCGTCACCTCTTCGTGTTCACGAATTGGGTTGCCCACTAGGGATGCCGTAAGCTTCGGCATCGATTGAATGTACTCATGCAGCTCAGCAGGAGATGAAACGAAGTCGCGGTGGTACGCATAGTTCGCCGTGCAGAACTAGCATGTAGCTGTCTACACAGCTAAACCCAGGATGTAAAGCATCAGAACGTCGTCATCTCCCGTGTGTGTACCCATCTCTTAGTAAGGTTAAACATCCCAAAAACAACTCGGAGTTGATCAGTCGAGCCAAGAGTCGCGGCCATAGCAAGCCCCACCTCTTAAACATAGAAGAGAATGCTCACCTTCCCCCCTTCAACGATTTAACCTTTAGTCACAGCGGATTTTTGTGAAGCGGGTCTACTTTCGCCACCAAAGCCTGCAGGTTTTTCTCGCATGTGGACGATGAGCCCTATCTGGTAGGTGTCGGACGCGTTGGCACACGCGACCTGTTTGGCTAGCGTTGACGCCACCAGGCTCCACAAGGGCTCTGTTTTGAATGTGTCTGCTATTTTCCGAACCGACTTAAACTGAGAGTCGTTCAGGTGAGCAAATCGTTCTGGTGAGCGGATTGCAGAACTTCAGAGGCTAACCCCAACAAATTTTGTCCTTAATAAGAGGACCAAATCGTTTTTGGAGCGCACAAAGTCACGTCACCTTTGTCCTTAACCCCATTTTTTAAGGACAAAAAAGAATGATGGTCACTCCGCTAGCGTGCGTCGCCCGCATTCCGCATTCCGCATTCCCGCAGCGCTCGTCGCGCTGCACGTTTACACAAGCACCCAAGGCATCATGTCTGACAGCGAGTCGTCTGAAGAGGCTCCGTACGTCTTTGGATCCGACAGCGAAGACGAAGAGGAGGTCCTGGGATCCTGGAAGTATCCCAACGTGATAAACCAGCGCATTCAAGTAGACAATGTCGATGCGTTTTTGCTGGATAAGACACGTGAAGAAGCTGGCCAGGTCGCTAAAAGAATATTGCAGCGAATGTTCGGTACTACACAGCATCACCTCGACGGTGTTAGCGTTTCCAGTTTCCTGTTCGTGTGGCTGGATTCGACTGTGCTGGCAAGGCTCCTGATCTTTGTGAACAGGAGCCTGGCTGATTATGCAGCAGCATCTACAGATGACATCTACAAGTTTCTTGAGGTCGAGCTGTGGCTAAGTGTTTATGGTGTAACCCCGGACTTCTTCTACGACGAGAGCAATAGGGCTTTGTATCCACCTGCTGAAGAGGCACTACCACTGCCCAGATATCGCGCTATTTTGGCAGCTTTAAGTGGCAATCCGTTTACAAAAGAAGGAGGATCCGACCAATGGACGGCACCGCTCACACCTGACAGAGACATCTCTTATGCATACGAACTCGCACGGCGACTATCCGCAGACATTAATTTTGTGGATGGAACAACGATAGCATCATTAGATGATGATTTGATCCGCTTGCGCTCAAAGGCAGTGGACGATATTGGCCTTACGCACGTGCGCAACCCGAAAAAGGGTACTGTACTTAATGATCGTGTTATGCTGTGAGGTAATTGATCTTACCAAGCGAATGTTTGGCAGATACGGCCCAGTGCAGCATGGCGTGGTATCGCTGGTTACAGGCTTGTTTTTGGGTGGACATGTGGCTGCCAACGGCGAATCAACCGTGGACATTGTGAGGATTCTTCAGAGATCACTCTGTGGATCATCGACGGAGAACCAAATTCGACTACCAGGTATTCTTCACGCGCTGGACAGAGGTTATCAGTCTCATGCTGTCAACCAACAAATTGTTGACACTGGTGGAAGTATCATCGGTACCCATAAGCGCACACAAAAGTTTCCCTTTACATTTGGCAAAACACCAAGTCAGTACCAAAAATTAGTATTAGAGAAAGAAGATCGTGCTGCGTATTGGGCCACCAAACGTATACCAGTTCAACCAGGGATGCTTCCTGCAAATGCACACGCACTTGCATACCGGTCAGGGCTTGGAAAAGTGGCATTAGGCTACACAACGTTTGCCAGCGCGGGACCTGATAACTGGTCTTATGTATCACGGACACTGAAGCGAGTCTCACTTCGTAGGGAGGAGTTGCTTACAGCTTTTGAAGACGGTATTCAGAAATTGACGATGGAGCAAAGAACTACAGATTGGTTTTTACTCAGGAAGTTTCGCATTACGGGCTCGGTTGCTTCAAAAATATTTAGCGCCATTGCTCACAGTTACGGTGATGGTAACCGAGGTGATCCAGTCGATGATCCTGATGTTCAGGCAGTGATACTGCAACTGTCATTGGGAAGTAATCGCCAACAGCCGGGTCCCTCCCAGACCAGAAGCAGTGAAAACGCAGGAGCACCGCTGCTTGAGGCAGAGCTAATCGTGAAAACGCTGGGAGATCTAAAAACCTTATGCCGTGACCTGGGACTTCGTGTATCTGGAAACAAAGCAACGTTTATTGCTCGACTTCTTCAAAATGATGCTGGGGAGGCTCTTCCTGGTCGCAATATTCGGCGAGATTCTAGATATGCAGTTGACTCAGCCCTTTTAGGAAGACTTGGTTCATGGCGCCGTTTTCAACACCATCTACAAAGATTGGGACCGCCAACGAAGTCAATATTGCCTCGCACATCACGCTATTTCTGGATATACACACACACTATCATATCGAGGAGCTCAGAGAATACGGTTTACTGTGCAGGTAAGTGAAGCAAAACAAGAAACTAATTTTTTCTCTAGGAGCAATATGCCAGTAGCTGCTTTCTCACCGGATCATATTGCTGCCTCCGTGTCTGTGCAATGTGGGAGATTCAATGCAGTAATGGAGTACAAAACTCGAGCTACTGCTCGCACAGTTCAGCAGGAACAAGCTGCTGCTAAAGCTTATGGTATATTCACAACAGTAGAATTGACTGGTATGGGATCCGGCTTCCGATTGAACGCAGTGATTCCCGAGTCCAGTCACCGCCTCCAGATACTGCACAGCATTGCTTGCAGTGGGATCACACATGAATACCTTGTGTATGCATCCTCTACATACATCATTCGAGTTGTTCACGTTGTCGTGAGCGAGAGTGCATCTCACACTTACCAGAGTGCATTGAAGGCAATTGCGTTGGGCTACATGGAGTGTGTTTACACAGAAACCGCCAGCATTCCCGAGTTTGAAACTGAGCAATTAGGACACTGTGTTGATCAAGCCACGCTGGTACAAACCCTGGGGTTATGGAGGGCATTAGTGAAACTTATCAACGAGCGGCAAAACCCACTCCCTCCAGCCAAGCATATCATGCCAACTTTAATTGCGTTGTGGAATCGTGTCAAGGGGGGGATCGATGTCTATTCAAGATATCTGAAAAATGTCAAGTCCAAGCATTTCCGGCTGACACCTAGTGCAACAATTTGGCTTCGTCTGCTCATGACGCTAGTGTACAATGCCTACCAGTCGTTCTGTTATTCCAGGTAGCTAGCAGCTCACAATTCGCGCGCAGAATATGGGTTCTAACTGTGATTCTTGCAGTCACACGGTTTTTTGATGAATCGAGGACTATGTACAAGCTACAAGGCCTATCAGAAACACAAGCAAAATCTCCCCAGTTTTGCCGCATTTTGATGAGAAGCTGCCGTTGTGCTTTCAAAGAAGGCAGGCTCTCCGCGCCCACTTAGCGATGCTCGAGACAAGGAGAATCGGTCAGGTCCACCGACATTGGAACTTTCATTCGCGTACAACAAACGAAATCACTTCGAGTCATCCACAGAGTGGATTCATCTTCGGCTCTCTAAAAGTAATGATCACCATGAGGTACGGGACAATTGTCGCTTCATCTGCTCATAATAATGTATCCAATCAAACCGTTCAACTACAGGTCCGGATCCAGGGTGCACGTCAGAGATGCTGCATTATCTGCTGTCAAATGAATCACGACAGCGAAAATGGCAATCACACGCGTAAAGGGTACAAAACAAGCTTTGAGTGTGATATCTGCCATGTTTCACTTTGTCGCGCAGCAAGATGGAGTGACGGCGAGTCCTGTTTCGAAATTTTTCATCGTGAAAGGAAGATGCCAGACCCATGCAAGAGGTCACACCATCTCAAGTCAACCAAGTCAAACGAAAACAGAGCACCGCCTCCATCCAGAAAGCGATCCAGAGTATTGGATCCTCCAAATCGACGAGCACCAAGCGTTCGCTTAACGAACAGGCATCGCCGACGATCATTGCGCTTGCAGCCAGTAGTCAAGGTGACAAGCCGAGCAAACAGCAATTTGTCCTAAACTTTAGGACAAACTTCAGTGAAATCAGTCTTAGGAGTGCAAGATTTCAAGTAGCGTAGTGAAGCCGATTCGATTATCACTGAGTCAAGTTCGTGAAGGATAACGAAGAAGACATGACAAACATTTATCTTGTTCCTTGCATTTGACTATAAATCTGCAGGACACATCAATCAGGGCCACTGAAATTTGGTCCTCATTTTTGTCCTTAAAAAAATCTTGTTGGGGCTAAGGTAATTTACCCGCTCTGGCGTGAGTTGTACGCAAGCATTACGAGTGTAACAGGACGTCACTTAACATCTTTCGCTAGGGAAGCAGCGGCTTCCGAACGTTTACAAACTGAGCTGGCCGTACGACTGCTGTCGCTCTCGTCCCCAGCTCCCCGCTATTGACAGCGATCAAGCAAGCAAGGGAAGTAACTTAAACCTCCATAACGAAACAATCACATCGAACCCGATTAAGGTCGACGATCCTGCCTGGCCGCGGCCTGAATATTTCCACGCTTCCTAAACCCCCATCATCATATGTCTCGTCAAGACGGATCAACTCAAGACCACACTTTCTTACTCGATCACTAGAGGAATGTAACCAGCCCCCATAAGGTGAGCCCGCAGCAATCCCACAGCTATCGGAGCACCTCTCGGTTAGTCAGCCGTCTCGAGCACGGTGTGTGACACCAGCGCACAATGCAATTTTGCGACTGCTGCTCCACCAAAAATACTAAAAACATTGCAGGTGCTCTCAAATCAAGGATTCTTTAAAAATAACTGTGGGTGTGTGGGTGATGTTTCTCAATGGTTGGCCTCCGGCGTGCAGCAAAGACGTGGCAAGGATATATACACATTTCACGATTAAAAGAAGGAGAACAGACCTAACAGTCTTCTGACGATGAATCAGACTCAGGAGAACGTGAACCTAAGGAAACCAATAACAAATTTATTGAAACGTTAGAAGACGACGTGAATGAGAATGCGTCACATGACGTGTACGAGCTGGACAATGTGGCTGAATACACCGCCATATCTTTAACGAGAGTCACGGGTAAACGCCATACACGATCAGGCTCCGGGTATACAAAGACAGCCCTTCCAAGCGAAATTGTAGGGACCTCGTTGCGCTTGTTGAGTCAAGTATTCCGATGGTCTTGAAGGGCTTGATATGTATGCTGCATCGATAGCTAGTGCAATCGTAGTCGCGGAGACCTTTGCTCATGTGGAGCGGAAATTGTGGCATGATCTGAGGTTAGAATACCCCCAGTGTGAAGTTCATCGGCTCCATCACCGCTAGTCGTCTCATCAGGTGTAGCATCTTTGCGCACGGCCTCCCCACTGCCTTTATGGAAGACGCCACTTTCGACTTCCTTTGTATCGATCGCGGTTTTGTCGAGCTCG
Organism: Phytophthora infestans T30-4; assembly: GCF_000142945.1. Classification (NCBI taxonomy): domain Eukaryota; phylum Oomycota; class Peronosporomycetes; order Peronosporales; family Peronosporaceae; genus Phytophthora; species Phytophthora infestans. Next base: position 1,830,023 of record NW_003303748.1, on the reverse strand, counting down.
GTTTCACCATTTCCGGTTTCCGGTTCAGTAGAAATGCGCGGAGCTACATATACGTGATTGACTTCAGGCTCAGGCTTATAAGAGTATTCGCTTTCGTTTCCAATGGCTGTAGGTGGCTGCATCCGCGCTAGTACGATCTTCTTACTAAGTGTTCACAGTGGAGGATTTAGCCAAGCATCTAAGAGATCGAGTGGATATCTTCTTCACCGGGTATCTCCTCATCATTTGATTCGTTCATGTCTAACGATTCGCCTTATTGGACGGAGAAGTCGTAGTCGCTACATCCAGTGCTCGTGCGGCCAGATAAGTATCTTTTTTCCTTGACCGTCTTTTCAAATTCAGACTTTCTGTAGTGGTCTTGGAGCATCCCTAGCTAATTTAGCGTCTGCGTGCCTCCGACGTATACCTTGCCATGGTTCGGGAAAGACAACCCACAATACAACGCCCCGTCACGGTAGCCTCGAATGAACCCAACTCGGCGGCTTTCCGCAAACTTATGTGTTGCCGATTTAACATTCGTGTGATTGCTTTGCAGGTTGGTGAATGACCGGTTTTGAACGCCCCAGGTGGCTTCATCGGCGTACTTGAATACGAGCAATTCTTCACGTACACAGCGTGGTAGAGAGTGCCTACCCAGGCGCCCCGACTACTCATTACCGACCGCATCATATCCGGTGGGATCGCTCGACTATATTGAGTCGAGATGAACTTTGGGAGCTGTCAAGTGCTACTGGTGCCAAGTAAAAAGAGCTTAGCTAATGAAATCACCTTCTCCATTCGTGAATACATGCTGGGCTTTAAAAACCTGGATTCTGTCTCTTAGCCCAACAATAGAACCGCATATGAGTCCGTTTATCTCCCGAGCTGGCTTTGGATGCACCATATACCCGGTCAAATGTCTTGTGTGCGCATCCTTCACTACTACTATAATCGCTGTGTATCTCGTGCAACTATTGTAAGTATAGTAAAGACCAGATCTGCCAATAATAGCTTATTCTTCTGAGTCCCTCCGCGCACTAGGTGTGTGATGGCGGGCTTGGTGCGTTACTTGCGAAGATGGTACGCCTCACACATAATGATTGACGCTTCCTAATTATCTCCCCCTCCACGATACCTCAGTCAGCCATCTGCTTGCCAAACTGCGAGCAAAGGAGGCCATTACTCACTGTAAGTCAGCCCTATTATCGTGTACTGCGTAATTATTAATAACCATCGTGTCTGGCGTCCACGTTTCCTGATTTTGCTTCACCAAGAAATCGTTCGCTGCAGTAAACAGCCAGAGTCCACACGAGGGCATGCTGATCCTCAGTAGACCTTGCTGAGTGTGACGTCGATGCTGTCATCGTCAATTTCCGCCTTCAATCCCTGTATCTCACCACAGACTGCGAGAGCAGATTTAAGACTACGGCGTGCAAAATGATAATATTTACCATTTCGAGTTATCAAGATAATTGCCTTTAAAATAGACCGTTCATTTTTCGTTTTGAACTGACGTTTCAAGAAGCGGCCACTTTTGTGTTCTTAAAGTCCGAGCCATCACTAAACTGAAAGCCTAAATTTTGCAAAGGCGTTTAACATGGACGCGGATAGCTCAAGACCCCCCCCATCAAACAGTTGGGCACATGCCGCTGTACCCCACTGCAGACCTTCTCCGATGATTGGTTTGCCCGCCGAGATCGTGCCGCGGGGGTTACAGCGACCAGTTCGATCGGCCCGAACACCGCAGCAGATGTCGTACTACCTCACCACACCTGGTGGTCGCGGCAACACCGGACGACCCTGATGCGGACCCATCCTCGGCGGACGATGTAGCCGTTAGTAGCGCCGATGAGGACTGGAGTGAAGAGAAGTCTACGGAACATGAGGCGATGGTTACTGCATAGAGATAGATAGAAAAGAAGAAGAACATACATAACATCATATGAAGTATAATCGATTTAATAGAGGTGGACGCGAACACAAAGATTACAAACCTTATCTGTGCTAATTCGTGTGACCATCATTTTCGGAGAGGATGGCGAAGGAGATAGAGTCGTTCACCTGCTCTAATGTCAACGCCCGAGATAATGACTAGTTTCTACACGACGCTGGATTTGCTGATGCGGACCAACACTATGGTTTGTCGACGTGGCAAAGGCGAACGAGAAAAACTAACTACTCCCTGCCATCTGTCGGGGCGGTATGCCGCCCTTCGCTCGCACGCTGTCTAGACCGTACTCCCAATATTCTTAAACGATACCAAGCACGCGTCGTAGTCGGCAACATCACTGCGAAGGCTCATGGCAACACTCTAAACGCCAACGTAGTCGCTATCGATTGAAGTAGTCGCAACGCGTTTTTTAATAAAGGGATGCTTTCATTGGATCCGCATTATAGCTGTGCATCTTATTAGCTAAAAAAGAATTAAACTTTGGGGTTTGGATGGCAGTTATTATTTTTGATGAGCCGTACCTCCGGCGATTCTCACGCTTCAAAGCTGCGGAGAGTCTTAAACGATCGCTAAGTTACTACTTCTAACGAAGGCGTCATGTACATGGTGCTCCTCCGTGTTTCGTGTTCTTGCTTAACCACGTGCCTCGGCGCTAACTTAATTACAAACACTGCTTCCAGTGCCTTGAAGGTACGCTACGTATCGTGTTGGAAAAAGGGCACATTTTCTAAGGGTCGCACACTACGCGCGCAAATACAAAGGAATACGACATATTTTTTGCGACGGTGGAGTGGGGGTGTAGGGTGGGAGGCCACTATACACTTGAAAAGGTTTTAGTAGGTATTATTAGTAATAAAAGTGTTTTTTTTTATCTAACGCAGATATCATTTAACAATTATGAGTGATACAACTACAAAATATTGTTGGCATTTATTTAAATGAAATTTTCAAAGTATTAAGTAAACAATCTTGTAAGTAAACAAAGTCTACAAAGCTTAAAGCCTCATATTTTAACAGTAAGTACTAAGAGGACTATTCAAGACTCATCAGGGCCCACAATTTCTTTTTACATCTTGTGTACACGGTTTAGATAGGTAGCCCGCTTATATTTTCGGACGGAGGAAGTACAGTACAAATTGACAAGTACATGTACATTTGTCTGGCATTTTGAGTGTACGGTGATGTGCGTCAATAACGAGCGCATGAAAACTAACATATTTGTAAAACAATACCGAGAGGGATTCGGAGTTTCCTGTAAGGCATCTCAAACATTATAATATGAGCTATCGCCCGAAAATGATGACACGTAACACTAGGAGGCAGGCAAGAGTCTACCGTAACCTTTGACAATCGTCGCTCACTTGTTGAACGTCTAACGATCGATGCCACGCCAACTTGCTGATCGTATAAAGAGGAGTGAGAGTGCTTTATGTTTTAGCACAATAGTAAAGCCAGTAACCTACGCATGCTCTTAGCCTGGTTAGCCCTCGTGAGCCACTCGCTGGAGCTGGGTAGAGCAGCTTGCCGGTGCTTGAAATTAATTCTTATGAGTGAGTCTCTCTTCGCCCTCCCAGTAAACTCGGAGGGAATGACGATGTCTGCTTGTATTTCAGTGTAGAACGGAATTCGTTGTATTGAAACTGAAAAGTGGCAACGGCAAGCAGATCACGTTTATAATAAAAATCGTTTTCATCATATCGACTTCTAAAGAACATGCTGTGCATGTAATCCCTCGCGGTATGAGCTTAAACGATGGTGTGCAGAACAAGTTGGCAAGTGCTTTTTTTAATAGAACTTTGAACATATTAAGCCCTCTATCCTCTATTCGTACCAGAGGTTCTTTATTACTGTAAAGCCAATGATGAAGCAGCCGCACTGCACACAGTAGTGTAAATCCAAAGCTTCTCCGTGTGAAACACTGCCTTTTTTTTCAAGCAAATAAAGTAAAACTGAGCTTACAGGACATATCGTATGTGCGACAACATCATAACAACATCTCACAATTTGATATGTATATTATAGTAAATAAGGACTTATTTAAAGCATCAATAGTGATCCAAGGAAACGTACAGGTAGGCGACGGAAGCCAAATATGTATATTGCAGCAACGCATCTCCTGCGAAGCATCTGCTTGTGTCGCTACTCAAAAGCATTGTCACACCAATGCTCATTCTACAACAAAGAAAGAAGAAACTGCTGCTTACCATGCACGATGCGTTAGTCATCGGAGCGGGTGGTCGCTGCTTTTGTTGTCCAGGGAACATGACGATGATGATGAAGGTGGCCTTCTATTTTAGTTTCTATTTCAAGTAATCGGTGCCTAAAAGAGATGGCGATGCTGGGCTAAAGCGCTCTCGGCTGTCTGCGAGCCGAGACTACTTGGAGCGTATCTTCAGGTAAAGGCTAATACGACGCAGAAGGGCAGGTGCAAGCTGAGAGAGAATAGAAATCTTCTAGTCAAGTATATCAATCATCTGATAAGGTGGTCTGTCTAACGCAATATTACTACTAGAATTCTCGGTCTAACTCTTGACAAAATCTACAATTTTCTAAAGCCACTGCCCAAGCAAAACATCTGTATTTTCACCAGTGATACAGTAAATGCTCTTACTTCCGGTATCGTGGTCCGACCATATCCTAGGATTTGATATATTTAATAAAGGTAACACTACAAATTCAACTGAGAAGCAAGGAAAATAATATCCTCCATATCTACATATGATCCGTAGCTTGTGAGATCGGTATCTTTGCTTCGTTCATCTACGGCATTAAAGATAATACCTGTGTGGCGAAAGCAGCTCTCAATGGTACGCTTACCTTGCAATTCATTCCAGATTTCATTGCTCCATTGCATTGCCTCCACAGCGTACGCCGTACTATCAACCTCAGCGCCGTCCTTAATCTTGTCGTATACCCACCTGAGCTGCTTTCTTCTGTACGCCATTTTAAAGGATGCGATGATTCCAGCGTCCATAGGTTGTAGGAACGCAGTAGTGTTGGGGGGAAGAAACTCCACTCGAATGTTAGTGCACACAAAATTCCCCAGTTTGTGTGAAGAGGCATTGTCGAGAAGCAAGAGGATATGACGCCCACACCCTCGCATATCCCTGGATAAATTGAGTAGCCACTCCCTGAAGATGACGCCTGTCATCTACGCCTTCTTATTAGAACGGTAGCTAAAGCCGAGTTCCTCCGCCGTGCGTTTCTTAAAACAGTGAGAATTCTTTGCGTGCCTTAGATAAAGCACCGGCAGCTTGTCAGTCCCGTCTGCGTTTACAGTTAGTGCGAGGGTGGTTCTTGTCTTCTTTTTCTTGGCGCCGCGGGCTCCCTTAGTACAAATTGAGCGGGCCGGAGCCATGGCCTAACAAAGCCCCGTCTCATCCATGTTGTAGATATCCTAGGTTCGTACAGGTCAGTAATCTCCTGAAGTCGCTGGCGGCCTAGGGCAACCGCTACAGAATCTGCAGATCGAGCATCACCAGGTACCTTTCGACTCTTTAGTCGGTGCCTCCGTTCAAAAGCGGTGAACCGCCCATCCGAAAAGGTCAGGTCCCACGCATCACACAAGTCTTTCTGAATATCACGAGCTCATATTAATCAACTCGCGAGAAAGACACACACCCATAGCTTCAACCTTCATAATCCAGTCCAGTAGCAATTTCTTCAGCGCAGGCGACGTCACGTGTCGTGGCTTACGCCTCTTGCCATTGCCGTAGCTCTCGCTCATAATCTTGGTTGCGTTTTTCAGGATGTCGAAGACTGTAGTTTGTGGCGGTACTCGATTTAGCTTGTACTCTGCCTTTGCCCACGTACCCAGCTCTTCTTTCGTCATGCTGGATAAAAACAGCTGCCTTATGGATAAGCCCACGCTTCTGCTGTATCTTCATCCATCTCCCCATGACTAGATGCGCTGCTCGTTGCGGGTTCTGTTGTGTGAAGTGCGAGTTTTGCGTGAAGCGAGCAGATTAAGTGACTGGCGCCGAGAGACCCCTATCAGAGGCCCAATCAATTTTCCCTCTTTAAATGATTACATCGAAAATTTTAGGGGATTGATTTATACCAGTACCGGAATAGGGAGCATATACCGTAGCAGGCATAATAGCAGCTTCTATTCATACAATATTATTTATTAAAAAATATTGTATTGGGAAGTCTGCCGCTAGACTCCACAACGTAGGGCTCTTGACTCCACAATGAAGATTAAGGCCCAACTTTACCCCACGCGAAGCGCAGCGAGAATGCCTGCGGATCGTATACCATGTGCAGAGCACGCGGGTGCAAACTCAGGACCGATAATGGCCATCACTATCAAGCGAGGCCCGCGTGCGGGCTTTAAGGTTTATAAAATCCCATGTTTTAGGTTTAGGTTTCAGGAGTTAAACGCCTGATCTTCTTCGTTGTGGAGTCTATAATAGAGTCCTTCGTTGTGGATTCTGTGTATTTAGAGTGGGTGGATCATTAGTTTGGGTGCGTCACGTTTAGTCCACACTATTTCTGCATCTAGACCTGCATCGGCAAACACACACTACATGTAATTAAATTCCCGCAGTAAATGTGTTCAACTAGGCACGTTAATGTAAGGGCTTCAACCAGGCCAACTTGCGTACTCAACCAGGTGCTGGATGTGGTATGCAGCCCTGAGAGAAAAAATATCGAGCGCAGTGTGGCAGCACACCTGCTAAAGCTCAAACGAGCGTTAGAAATAACGACTTGAAGGACCGTCATTACAAAGACTTATGTAAAAGTGGACGAAAATACTACTTTCAACATTGAAGGACATTTTGGCATCATTACGGACAAGACTCAATGCGATACGTCACACTCGGTACATCGTCAGAAGCGCTTTGTATGGAATAGCTGCAGTTTTGATTCTGGAAGTTCCAGACTGGAACAAATATCATAGGTGCTCACTGCGAACGACCCTCGTGACAGAAGACGACAGGTCGTATAAATGGACAGTGCAAATAGCCATAAAGTGGAGGAGTGTGACGGTATTTTGCCTTCGAAGAATAGTGAAGCTCTTGCTATTCGCTCAATGACACTTTTTGTGTGGCCCTCACTAATTACCCAAGGACACCATTACTGTGGGTGCGTAGCCCACACTGATACTTCATCTCGTATGTCAAAACTGGATGCGCAAATACAGTGGGCCACACTATTTACATTAGTGTTAATATTCCTTGTACTGTATTGCCTAACCTCAGTCATGTGGTGTATCTGAAATTGAGCCAAGTGCTTTGAGTGAGTAAATCTTCTGGATTTAGGTTTTATGGCTATCGGTGCATCATGCAGTGCATGCTCATGTATCTCTTTCAAAGAGTCTGTGCATGAAGCAAAGCCTATGATTTCGGATTACCCAGCATAAGATAATGTATTCACTCGATTTTACCGTGCATTGTTTGGTGGCGTTGCAGTTATTTTGCCAACCTTAGACGCTAAAAATGGCAGCCCGTCCTCGTAAATGATTGTTAAAAACTATTTCCTATTTGTTTAGCTAAATATTTGTCTATATCCACCTGCATACGCTACAACCGATGTGACCACGAGGCTACCGGTACAGCAGTAAGCAGTGCCTTATGTTTGATCCATCTCAATTAGATTGTACAGCTACGGACGCAGTTGAACGAAATGCAGCATCTGTGCCAGAATTGCAGTTTGAAAATTGCAATTCTGGCCGTTTTACTGTAAATCGTCATGGATCACATCGTAAATCCACCACCTGCTACACAATACGTGGTGTATAATTATAGGTGGTGATCACTTCTTATAAGACTACTGTTCACAGCAGCAAACTACTACGACTTCAGACAGTCGGGAGGGCCCTCGCACAAAAAGTACACGATTGGGATAGGCAGAGGAGATAGTCAGTAAGTACCAGTATAATACCGGTTGGAATGGATGTAGACGAACTGCAGACGAACCACAAAAGGTTGTCAAAGACAAAGAGTTCACCAATGCGTAATACCGGCCCTCAACGTGTTGTCATCTTACCCCCACCCCAATCTGTGTAAGCTCAAATTCTATCACAAGTGGCGCGTCAATCAAGAAACGAACGAGGTAACCCACCTTTTTGGGGCTCATCCCGACACCACTGAGCTCTTCAAGCTTCACCATGATGTGTTAGTTGCCGACTGCACCTACAAGACGAACAGGCATCGCATTCCGCTGCTTAATATCATTGCTGTTACCGGAGCTAATACGGTTCTTCCCGTTGCTCAATGTTGGCTTCCTGGTGAGAAGAAAGAAGACTTCGTTTGGGCTTTCAACATGCTACGTCTCTTCATGATTGAGAACGATATAGACCCTCCTAGCGTCATTCTCACTGATCGGGATCTTGCCTGTCTGAATTCACTGGACCGTGTTTTTCCGGGCGTGCCTTCGACGATATGCCGCTGGCACATGAACAAGAACGTGGAAAGCATGACCAGAAAGCACTTAGGCCAAGTAGACGTCGAGAGCCCAGCCCCGGGACAACCAAAAAAGGAGAATTCTTGGGAAACCAATTCCTTCATGGCTACGTTTTACGAAGCAGTGGAGGCAATCTGAGAAGCAGAGTTTGAAGAAAAGCGCAAGGTTCTTGCCTCGAAGAGCAAGGTGGTGTCAGACTACCTGGATCCGCATTGGTGAAAGTACAAGTCGCGAATTGTGAGATACTGCACAAGCAAGTACAAATACTTCGGTGTCCGAGACACATCTACAGTCGAGGGAACGCATGCCAAGATCAAAGCCAAATTGAAATCAAGCCAAGGCGACTTGTACACAGTTTTCAAGAAGCTGTGTAGCTGGTGGACAATTGCTGCTTCCGAAACAAGTTTGCTCATGGCTCAACATGCAGCGATTGCGCCTCAGTTGCTGCAAAAAAAGCAGATATTATCGAGTTGTCAGGATTATCACGAGAAACGCTTTGAGAGACACAGAGATGTTGTGGATGGATGCGGAGAAAATTGTCTCTAGTGGAATTGAGCGTAGGCCTTGTTCCGGGGAGTTTCGTGCTGTCCTTGGTCGGCCGTGTCTCCACGACCTTGTTGCAGTCATAGAGTCGAATTGAAGGAAGTACATCACCCCGGATCATTTCGACAAGCACTGGTGGATTTACCGCGACAATAGGACTATCTCTGCAAGAATTCAAGACCCTGCTACACTGCAACAATGTAGGTCCAAGAAAAGCACGCGCAGAACGCGGCTTGCAAACCAAGGTAGTAGAGGGACGGGGCGCGACCCGACATATAGTGAACGAATCGACAAAAATCACCCGGCTACACCTCCAAGGTCCGCTCTGTATGCCCCCCAGAATACATAAGTTTTTGGAACCCAAGCTGGTGATCAAGTACAGCCTTTCGAATCACCCTTTTTACCAGCGAGGCCGTGGGGGTATGCAGGAAGAGAACCTTACTTAGATCAGAGAGAAAGAGAGGAATAGACGTCGTTTAAACACATTCGTTATTCCGTCAATACGTTGTGGATGACACCAAACAACAAACCGCAGAAAAAACAGGTATTTTTTACATTAAAAAGAAGAATTGTAACGGGAACGCTAATTGTAACGGGAACGCAGTACCAAAGTTGAAGAACTCGACCAATTAAAAACGAGTAAACATAATTTTGTCCAGTCAGGTAGCTTATTATCTTCCATTCATTTAAGCTACTCGTACGTGTCAATTCTAAGCGGAGTGTTCCCTCATCTTGTGGACTCGTAGCGAGCTCTGGTGCTTGAACACATCAGCGCACACCACACATTTGTACTCACCTTCCTCGTACTCACGTTTGCGCTTCTGTTTGTTCGCAGCCCCCTTGGGGTTCTTTTTGCAGTAGAAGCGGTGTTTCCAAATTGCTTGACCCTTCTCCACCTTTTTGCCGCAAAATTTACACTCACCGTGTTCAGGAAGTGCGTCTTGAACGATATCTGGTGTCCATTTCAACCCTGCGTAGGTAAGGTAGCAGTGAATGCGGTAGTTACTTGTGGTGTACGGCATTCCGTTGTGTATGAGGTCACCTCTGACGAGAACAGCGAATCCAACCGGAATGTCCACGACGCGCGCTTTGGAGATGTCTCTTGCAGTAAAGCAACCAGCATAGATGCGGAGCTTCGTGCCGGGCTCCAAAGCGAAACCCATGCTGGCTGGAACACCATCCGAACGAAGGTTACGGGCTCTCACCAAGTCACTCTCTTGGTAGTCTTGGTGGGGCTCCTATTCTGAGCCCCCAGGCACCGACCGCATGAAAGAGAAAACACCAGGCTCCCACCCAGGGTGCAGCATGGCGACAACCACCTTTAGAGCCTTGCTCAACTCCTGTAGAGGCGCTGACAGGGTGCGAGAGCTCACGCGCGATTGCTGTCGGAAGTTGTCGTCTTTACCACCCACGCGATTAAAGACACCATTGTACGGACGCGCTTTGGCTTCCGCTAGGAGCGACGGAACTACCGTATCAGGAAGCACAAGGCCCACAGGCAGATAGGCATGCGGAAGCAATGGCCCTGTTGGTAGTTTCTCCATTTGAGGCTTTGGAGATCTGAGAGTGGTAGATGTAACGGGAACGCGATTTGTAACGGGAACACGATTTGTAACGGGAACGCGATTTGTAACGGGAACGGTTTTTGAAACGGGAACGGTTTTTATAACCGGTATTATACTGGTACTTACTGACTATCTCCTTTGCCTATCCCAATCGTGTACGTTTTGTGCGAGGGCCCTCCCGATGAGGGCCCTCGTTAATTTCTCCCGACAGGACGTTCTTTTAATACCTGAAGTACTATCCGTGGTGGATTTGTATCTGGACAGGCCGCGTTTATGGATTTTGGCATGTTTACTTACTTATTCAATTTTTTAAGAAAATGATGTCATTTACCGTCGCTCCAAATCCTTGCGCACATGGTTGAAAATGGAGACAACTTCGCCAAGTTTAATCCTTTCACGATCGCGAGCGACTGAACACCAATTATCCAAAGTCCGCCATACAAATGCTTTATTTGTATTGGTGGAGAGGTGGGCCATTTAGTTCAAAAACACGCATACGTTGTAAAAACAAACAAATGTATTCTCGTGACCTTATGAATGTCCACTTATTTTTGTGACTTGGAAACCTGCAGAGGCCCACACGTCTGGCGCAGATGCTAAGAACTTATTGATAAGTAATGAAGAGAACTTAGAATCGTATAATAATACAGATCATGTAGAATGCCCCGTGCTTGTTATGATTCCAAGCGTATGAAGCGGTGCCGGAGCGTTAGTGCATCCATGGAATATAGCCAGCTGATCACAATCATCGCGCGAAAATTTGGGACTGCCATTAGAATCGAGCGGCTGTCTTCAATTCGAGTCGAGCAACTTGCACACTGTTTTTGGTTTAGTACATATACGTGTACACAGTGTGTACTACACAATGTACAGTAGTACTATTTAGAAAAGTGCGATGAAAATTAATACATGTAACTGGTAAAGTGTAGAAACTATACGGAGAGTCCCATCATCTTCACTCCCACATGTTGCTGTGTATTCTTCCGGCTCGTCACCGTGATCGTAGCCTCATCTTCTGCCATTAGGCTTTTCACCTCGCGAAGTCTCCTTCTTCACAGCCAGCGATGCGCTCAATCCAACTTCTGATCATCGCGCTGGTTGCGTTCCTCGCCTGTTGTAGTGCAACACCAGCACCGCCACAAGTATCCCTCTCGTTCCTTCCAGTCCAGAGACGGTCACTGCGCACTGACACAACTCTTGACAGTGAAGACAACAACGAAGACTCGGGGGAGAGAAGCGTCTGGAAACATGTCAAAGTGAGGTGGTGGTTAGAGACCGAAAAGTCTGACGACTTTGTCCGGAAGGCGCTCAAACTAAACGGACTTGACGATACAGCTATGAAGGCCCACAAGAACTACAAATATTATGCCTATTTTGCCAAAAAGGCTGAAGACTATCTTTTCAACAAGTGGCTACGGAATCATGTACCCACATTTGAAGCCTGGAAGAGTCTCAACCTGGGCAAAATCACCAAGGCTGACCAGCTGAAGGAGATAGCAAACACTAAGAACTTCATTAGCTACAGTCGCTTCGTGAAGCAGTATGACGACAACGTAGTTTCGACGCTGAACGCCGGGTATAACCCCCCTGTTGTGGCGGTTGCTAGGGGTGCCTCAGAAGCTGAGATAACAGCGCGAACGATGATCATGGCTAGTGCACGTAGGGACGACGATGTCGCCAAAGTGTTGTTGGGCTTGACTAAACCGGGCTATCCGCGGCGAGTGCTAGACGGCAATGCGCTCACGCAGCATGATGAGTACAAGTACTATCAGCTTTTTAAAGAAGCGAAAACATCGTAATAAAACAAGAGGCAAATAAAAGTCCACATCTGGTTGTTTCCTTTTTATTTATTTTAGTGAAAAGTACAGTACTTGTACCGAATGGTCCTGTTTGGACAGAGTCCTCCGTAGTTTGGTATGTAGAACTACAGTAGTAGTATAAAACAATGCTGACCAAATGTATTCTTCATTTTACAGCGTGGCACTAATGCAATCTGCGGTTTTTTCATGCTCGTGGTTGGCCCCCGGATACAAAATCGACTGCCCATTGGCGAACTGCCTCCCAGAAAGAAATGCATCGCTGAGAGTCCTTGGGATGACTTACCAGTATGTGACTCTAACGGTGTCATGTATAGCAGTGCTTAGCATCGCGTCCTGCGAGCTCAACATCGTCCAGAATTCCGAAAGTACAATAAACCGACGTAAAATTCAAAGCCCAGCTGTAGTTGCACGTCCTCGAGTCCTTTCATTTTTTGTCCTGCCCCACTTTTTGATTTGCTCGGCCACACCGTGTGGCCGAGCAAATCAAAAATGTGGCCCACACGTTAGTGTCAAATATGTCTTAGCGACAAAGCATGGGCCACATACCGTTCGTTACTACAAGCTTTAGCTCCAGCCATCGGCATTTAGCCAACCCAAATTATACTCCGCTAATGCTCCATGGACCGAAAAATATGATTATAATATTTATAATCTGCTATTCAAATAGGCAAAGAATTGATATGGTGTCGGACAAAAAAGCAAAAGAACAAGGCTGGCTGGGAGTGATCTGTTGGGGACTGCTATTTCGGTGTGTTGAGTGCATGAAGGGCCTAGAATTTGCAAAACTGAAGACTAATAAAGTTGAAAGCAAAATGGCCAGACAAAAACTACAAAGTACTAGTATAATATACTACACCTTTGCCAGTCCAAACTGGCGGTAGTGTAAACCAAAGTGGAATGTCCCGTACTGGATTTTTTTATTTTTATAGAAAAATTAATACTACTATACCGTACTAGATTTTTTACTTTTAAATAAAAATTAATTCTGAAATTTACTACAGACCAATGTGGATTTAGTGTAATGCAAAATCCGATTACGTCCTGTAGCTCACGGACTCGCTGCGAATAGCAGCTGCGACGAAGAGTGCGCAGTGGCGAGTCATCTTGCTGACTAAGCGCAGATCGATGCAGGGTATGCAGTGGTCTGCTGCTCTTTCGAGCAAGCACATTCGACGCTCCGTCATCTCGCCGTGCGGCAAATTGAACATTTGGTCAGAATTCGGAGCCAAGTAAGCCTTGACGCGGGTCTTCAGGGAGTTGAAGCAGCCTACGTTAAAACAAAAACGTATTAGTGGATATAGCGAGCTCATTTAAATTTTACGTACCTTCGATCGGATTACACATAGGCGAATAAGGGCCGGGCCGCAGTAGCTCCAGGTAATCTCTGCCTTAGACCAAGTCTTCTGTTTGGTTTTGTTCAGGTGCGTTATCTAAGACGATAGCAATCTTCTTACTGACGAAATGGTCCCTGTATATATTGGTTGTCTTCACAGCATCGTAGAGTCCACTAAAGCCGCATTCACCTCCTTTTTAATGCTTCCACGTCGTCTAGATCAGTGAACCGCCCCCACCGCTGTGGAAACTGCACATTGCAATTGTAAATTCGCGCCTTAAGAAGGCGCAAGCGTTACAACCGCACGCTGTCCAATACGAGCTCGCTATTGAGACCGTTTACAATGGCGATTGTAATTGGTCTCGTCATAGTAAACGATGAACGACACTTTCTTTCATGTTCTGCGAGGGCCTCACCATATACACGTCGCTTTTCGATGTTGGTGTCGTTATTGCACGTTTGTGGCTCGATACGAACCTGTCCGAAAACCATTTACTTAGTACTAATATTTGTAAGCTCATATCAATACGAGCCCAGTATACCTGCTTGACTGTATACAGCCTATCGCACAGTTTCTTGCTGATAACTGAGGTGCTTATGCGAGTGCCGAAGTCAAACTATAACATATCCTACATTCGCATCAGCGTATACAAACAATTCTCCTCTAGGTAGTCCACTAGCGCATTCTCCATCTTCTGGATACACTTTGTGCACGACACACGCGCGCCGCCCCTCGTCTTGGTCTCGGCAGACTGGCGGTCGATGATGTCGCGGGCCGAGGTGGGAGGGATGCCATTGTGGTCTGCAACGAGCTTCCAGTTCCTACTTTCTTGTGAGCGTCCAGGACCCGGCGGCAAGACCGTGCTTAGACTCCCATGGCTTGCGCGTGGAGCTAAAAGTCGGGTTGTGGCAGTGGCTCGAAACCACCAGGAAGAGTTACACTAAATCCCCGTTGCTCTACATACTAATTTCTGAATTTAAATTTCAATAATTGAATATTACTTTAGTTACTTCATTCCACTTTGGTTTACACTACCGCCAGTTTGGACTGGCAAAGATGTAGTACTTAGGATTTTCTTTTTTAATACAGGCCATAATCGTATTTTTGTGGAATATTGTACCAGACGACAGCGGCCTGCAGCGACCGTCACGAGGAGCGACACTGGAAGATCAAGCTGCGTCAACTGCAGGACTGCATAATCCGTCACGACAACAGCGGCACTACACAATCTGTCGCGTAGCAGCGGCGTTGCATAACCAAAGAGGAGGACGCTGCCACAGAGCCTGCGGCGAGGGCCTAGAATGGTAGAACTCACATTCAATAGATCTGCATGTATTCACTTCCCAACTCACTGACATAATGTTGAAGCAAACTCTATGTCGCGAATACGTCAATAGGAAAATTGGATTTTGACGCCAGGATTGGTTTTAATGGGCCATCTTTAAATTCAATGGGCCAACTTATAAGATTTTGATGTCGGCTCTGACCTAGGACCTGACGCCTACCGTGCCGATGTCAGGGATCAATCGTCAAGGGCCGACTTATAAGATTTTGATGTCGGCTCTGACCTAGGGCCTGGCACCTACCGTGTCGATGTCAGGGATCAATCGTGAAGCGTTCCATAATGCGTTTTGAAATCAGCGTGTCGTCATGTGCGTTATGGATGTTTTCAGCATGGATATGGGCTTGACTTTCCAATTGCAGCTGCTATTAGTGGTCTATTTATTGAGTATTGATGTAGATCGTGCTGGAGATCATGACCATCTAGATTTTGTTGGCGCCTATACGGCGATCATTTAGCGTTGAACTGAAAGCTGATGGTCCTGCGGCAGCATCTGGTAGATGGTCTTATGGTCACCGAGCCTTCACCCCCTTCTGTGACGTTGAGCGGGTGAAATACCGTGCCCCCGACGTTTAATGGCCCACATTGAACTTTAATTCGAATGAACTCTGTCAGCTCAATAAGCCGTGGGCATATTTTGCTCATGCTGGATTTCGAGACAAATCTTGGAAATACTTGTTAAAGTATTTTGACCACAAGACAAAATGGCCATTGCGGATATTATCATAACATCATCGCGTATGTGTTTCTATCCTCGTGTTACTGCTGTTTGCGCGTGCGGATGACGCTATGTTACGCAGTCATAGGCGAAACGTGGATACACTGTGTGGTACACACGGGGTAAAAAGTACCCGGAGGGCTAACAAAGACTCCCAGTACGTGGGTTGAAAGCCACACAAAATGCGTTTAACTATATTTTACCATTACTTTACTATTATTGCGGCTAAAATACCTAATAGAATTTCCACCGCACTGCGCCAAAGGCCACTTTATCTGTATTTTAGAGAGGATGTGATAACTTTTTTCCCAACCTCACCACTCTATCTTCTTCTCTACCGGTATTTAAATCCCCCCTCCAAAGTGGCGACGACTCTTCAAATTGGGCCATATTTGAAGAGCCATTTTCACTGCGCAAGATTTGAAGGTACGTCGCAGTGCGAGTGACATCACAGTATCTAGAAATATTTACTACTATAATCGGGCTCTGCAAGGCATCATATAAAAAAAAATTAGCGCGCTTACTATGGATATGCTCTAAGGGGTATCGTGCATTTCAATGTTTTCACTTAGCATGTTGCTCAATTTTAATAAAAAGAGATCGTTTATTAAATCGAGGTCTATAAACGTACAAATCGATTTTGCTAAACTGGCTGATAAATCGAGCCACGGCAGCCAAAGCGACCGCTCGGGATCGATCAACCACCAAATCCACATCGATATCCTGTAAATCGACCCTTTTTGTCGTTTTGAATCACAGATAAAACAAATCGGTGCCTGCCTCTTCTCATCTCATTTTAAACGTGGTTTTATGCTCTGACCGTGCTCGAAATAGGCTATTAAACGGATGGACATTCCATCTGCAGGTCACAATAAATGTATCTGTTTAACGAGCTCAGATTTTGAAGCATTCAGGTGCTAGGTGATATAATTGCGTAACGGGGTACAATCCAGTGTACCCCAGGATACATAAGAGCGGCCCGTCACTCTAGTGTACACCTGGTACACGGTACCAGGTGCAGTCAGGACATGACTACATAGCTCCACTATAGGTATCCTCGAGTTTGTTTAGAGCCAAAGCTTAGTTTTCTTATAAATACATCAGTCTTACATCTACTCTTCTAAGTAGCAAACCGTTCCCTTTGAGGTCGGGAACACGTGAACTAACGTTCACTCGGGTAGTAAATAACCTTAAGAACTTCCTCTGTGCAAGGTGCTGTGTGATCCCGTCACACTTGTTAGCACTCGTAAGCAATCCTACGCCTTCGCAGGTAAATTGAACTACCTGAATCCTCTGTGCGCTCTACGTTTGCGCCACGATGGGCCGAAGTGAGTTTCTGCGCTTGAACGACTCACAGTACGAGTCTGTTCGGAAGATGGGAGGCATCGTAGGACAAGATATCCTCCGCAGTTTGGCGGCGGTGTCGCCTGCGGAGAAACACGAACGCGTGGTTGCGTTCGAGACCTACGAGCGTGGTCTCATCGCTCACATCCGCGGGGGTTTGGAGGCCTTGCTAGCCGCTCCCCAGATAACCAGGCCTATGCCGATAAGGCTGGATGTCCCCGCGTTTGAGGGGAAAGAAGGAGAGAACCTTCACGTCTAGGTACGTGAGGTGGCGATCGCCATGAAGGCGGGTCTCGTCTCGGACGAGCCACTTCGGGTGGCTTTTGCACTGTTTAACCCTGGTGGATGTGCCAAACACTGGGTATACACCAGGGAGACGACATCTTCTGGATTATTTGCATCCTCAGATTAGCAGAGTGAACAGCTTGGAGCTGTGTTCCTACCGGCGAACCACGAGCTCCGCCTGCGCTCACGCTTTCTCGCGTGTAAGCAAGATAGATGTGAGCTGCAGGATTCCCTGTCAAGGATGCCACCAACGTGCGCATCGCTTGCACGTACTCCTGCAGCTCACGTCTTTCTTGCTTACAAGCCAGAAAGCGTGAGCGCTGGCGGAGCTCTTTGTTCGCTAGTAGGCTGTCTACTGAAAAACGCTAAGCCTTCGTGATGGATGTGCAGGTTGTACCCCGGGACTAAGCCCAGCGAGCCGTGGTCCTCTCAAACTGGTTAAGGGCAGTGATGGGCCGCTGGTAGCATACTCAATATTCGGGGGTGAGGTATCCCTTAGACGTTTGATGAGTTCTGAGCCGTTAATGCGCCGCCGGAATGTCGCTTGGCATAGTGACACCCGACTGCACTCTACGGCAGAGTGGCCGTCGTGGGCTGGTCTATGGTGGACTAGCATTTGGTACAGCGAAGGAAGTACCAATGTTCCTCGACAAACTTGAACGTTTGGGCTCGATGAACGTGGGCACCGCGGTGTCGCTCGCAGCTCTCGCCATAAACAACATGGCTGTGCCAAACATAAGGTACAGGTTGAACTTTGGTGTACTCTTTGCTGCTATTATTTTCGAGACAAATGTTATCTTTGAATGAAACTCAATCGTAGACTCTGCATTCCTAGTACCAGTAGTAGCAAAACCTCGGCGCTTCTTCAGACACAGTACGACTGGTATTAGCAAATATTTCATTCTCTTTCATGAAGATTTGGTAGTACGCGTAGCCTGGCTGCCTCTCAAGCGCAACAGCAGATAGAGCTTGCATCAGGAAGCCAGGTACAGTCATAGCAAACAACACTTTGGCAGCATCGTTGTCCCACCCTTCCTCGGTCATTATCAGTGCTCTCGCCGTATTCTCTGGGTATGTCTTCTCTCCCAGGCCCGTCTCAGGGGATGGACTGTAGCCAGCCATTAGCTTCGTAGCGAAATGTTCATCCAGCTCTTTCACATACCGACTGTAGACGCGGAAGCTCTCAGTGCTTTTTCCTGTTTTGAGCTGTTCCGTATTGGTGATTTTATCTAGCCGAGCTCCTTCCAGGCTACAAATGCGACCATTTCTCTCCGAAGCCAGTTGTTGAGCATATATTCTTCCGTCTACTCGTAAAAAGAGAGCATAATATTTGTGGTTGGGATGGGCTTGTTGAGTCGCTTCGTTGAGTCCATCCAACTTGAGAGCCTTCTAGACGTAGTCGTCGGATTTCTCACGATCTAGCCACCAGTATACCTTGGGATACTGCAAAAATTCCCTCTCCTCTGCGTTTTCGTGCCTGTCTTTGATGCTGGCCACCCGCAGCGATTTTTTTTGAACGAGAGGCGAGAGAGATAAAATCCACGGCCTCCCGAAAGAGCATTGCACTAGTAAGGAGGACGAAGCGTAGGATGGTTAGATCTTGTACGGAACACATTGCTGGTTGTGTAGAAGACTTCTAGAAGTTGGCTTTGTGTGCCTAATTGGAAACAGCCAGGAAAGTTATGAGTGGAAATCACGAAGGCTGTACACTGTATGTAACAAAAACAGAAAAAAATCTACTTTGCAAGTCCAAACAATAGCTCAAATTGTAAACGGTGTACGTGAACATGGTCAGATTAGAGAAGATACAGAGGAGGCCACATGTGCCTTTCAGATATGAATTGCTTGTCACCCAATCAGCTGTATTGCAAAGGACCATACTATGCGAAAAACAAGTGCCAGGAGTAAGAAAATGAACATGCATTTTAGAAAGGATAGTTGTTTAATGGCTGCTTCTAATGTCCGGTAGCAAATATATTTCTGACAGTTGAAGTAGGGCTACGCGTAGGCTGGGTAGCTAGATTCATCTACTGGGGCTTTGCGATGGCTGGGATAGCTTAACCTCCCAAGCTTCTCCATCGTCTTACACGCGTGACTCCAACGCGAGCCACTTTTTACACTGCTGCATGCCGCTGCATCTGAATAAACAGCATGGCAGTGAACGTCACTGACGTTTCAAAGCGATAGTCCAGCAATGTAGAAAATGACATTTTGAGAAAGCGGGCCTGCTGGCAGCGTCCCAGACCCGGTAAGAAACAAATTTGGAAACACACTTGAGAAAATCTTCGCGTTGTCCACCCATTCAACAGACGGGCGTCGTGTCTGCTTAATTGGAAACACCCTCGCCACTTGATGTTCATCTCACACACCGCCGCCAACGACCTCAACCATCGCATCAATTATCCCATGCACTGGAGAAAAATCGCTTTGTTCTACTTGTGATAGAGCAACTTACAATGCAGTTGCTGTTAGAAGCTCAGTTGCTCTTTCACAAGTTGAACAAAGCGATTTTTCTCGAGTTACAATTTGTAACTGGTAGTCCCGCGCGGAGACATTTCTTCGTCTTTTCCTCCGAATTCAGACGCAGCCTCTTCATCGAGCCCATTGACCTCCACCGAATCGACGACTCGAATATCCTTTTTGGCGGCCAACTCAATCTTTCGAAGAAATGCGCGGCACCGCGGACTATCTTCCACCTCAATGCCTTCAGTTCTAAAACGCTAATTTGCCGAGCCACGCATACACATCATCCGCGAAAATGAAGAATAGTTTTGAAAACTTATTCCTTTGTATTCTCTACGTTTCCGTCGGACCAATCAATGTGACGCGAGGAACAAAAGCACTATCTTGGTAAGGAGCCAGTCGGGCCGCAAATCCGCCAACGACGAAAACAAAATACCTTATCCGACTCACTTGCAAGCTAATTGCGCCCACAAGATGCACATGCCTAAATAACCGTCGATTCAGAAGCTCTTTCGATCTCGGAACTTTGGCAAGCCGCAATATCCACTTCTATTGGGTAGTCATCGAGTAGCTTGGCGACAAGCTCGCGCGTCGCGAACCCTCTCTCGCCGCGAAGCACCTCGTCGCCGTAAGCGAATGATCCCGGGTTGGTACTGCAGCAGTAATAGTATGCAAGAGCCAACCGCGGATCTTGCAAGAAATGCTAATTTGGTGACATCCATCAGATCTCATCCTCAGTCACATTTTTAGCTGAAAGCATTCGAGAGCTCAACTCGTCACGAATTCCTTTATTTTGCTCGAGCGAACGTGGATACAATACGCGCGACGACTTGTCCTTTCGGTATGCAGACGCACATTACTTTCTGTCTTCGTTTTACTGGCGCGCTGATGCCGGCGTCGCGCATTCCTCTCAACACAAGAATTAAACGGCTCGGCGACCGGGTGATGATTCACCGAATCGAGTCGCGCTTTCTCGTTCTGTCGAGCTCTTCGCTGTCTTGCATTTCGTCTGACGCGGACATTACTGGAAGAATGGACGCGTGGCCGCTGCAGCCGATCAAGCTCCCGATGGCGAGCAAGCCTTTCACGCTGGAGCGTACTCCGTCTAACTCGATCGTCAGCGCGACGGTCAAGGGCTTCTCGGTCATACACTCCACCGCTTTCACTGGCGTCATTACCCTGGCTGACATCTTAAAACGCAAGCCACACTCTCCATCCAAAATCGATCTGCTCACAGCCAGCCGAGCGCACGGACAATCCCATCCATCGCTACAAAAGAAGTGGTCACTCGCCGAGAAATGCGTCCATCATAAACTGGCCTCCTTGGTGGTCGCCCAGTCAGCCCGGTCAATCTGGGGCAAGCACGCTGCTGCGGCGTTTGGAAACGCAATGGATAGAGCGAGTCTCCAAAATGTTCCGGTTCATGTCCGTATTTGGTATTACCAGCTTCCATTTACTTGATTTAGTATCACTGACCGCCTAATTAACCTGGTTGGGCTGAACGCCTTTCAGACTAACTGTCATCCCAGTAAAACTGTAGCTTATTTCTCAAATGAGTGGTCCAAAAATGAAAAAATCTTAAGCTCTCTTGAATTATAAAAAACGCCTTGTTAAAAGTCGATACAATAGCTTTGAATTTTACGTCGGTTTATTGTACTGTCGGAATTCTCCAAGATGTTGAGCTCGCAGGACGCGATGCTGAACACTTCTGTACACGACACCGTTATAGTCAAATACTGGTGAGTCATCCCAAGGACTCTCAACGATGCATTCCTTTCTGGGCGGCTGTTCGCCAATGGAGTGATAAAAACTTAACGTCATTCTAGGTTTGAGAGGCTCGCTTCACGTACTTCGCACTCGTTTAACTCTGGGCAGTCGATTTCATCCGGGGGCCAACCACGAGCATGAAAAGACCGCAGATTGCCACGCTGTAAAATGAAGAATACATTTGGTCAGCATTGTTTTAAACTACTACTGTAGTTCTACATACCAAACTACTGTCCATTCGGTACAAGTACTGTACTTTTCACTGGAGTAAATAAAAAGGAAGTGGACTGTTTTTTATTTGCCTCTTGTTTTTTTACGATGTTTTCGCTTCTTTAAAGAGCTGATAGTACTTGTACTCATCATGCTGCGTGAGCGCATTGCCGTCTAGCACTCGCCGCGGATAGCCCGGTTTAGTCAAGCCCAACAACACTTTGGCGACATCGTCGTCCCTACGTGCACTAGCCATGATCATCGTTCGCGCCGTTATCTCCGCTTCTGAGGCACCCCTAGCAACCGCCACAACAGGGGGGTTATACCCGGCTTTCAGCGTCGAAACTACGTTGTCGTCATACTGCTTCACGAAGCGACTGTAGCTAATGAAGTTCTTAGTGTTTGCTATCTCCTTCAGCTGGTCAGCCTTGGTGATTTTGCCCAGGTTAAGATTCTTCCAGGCTTCAAATGTGGGTACATGATTCCGTAGCCACTTGTTGAAAAGATAGTCTTCAGCCTTTTTGGCAAGGAACGAGAGTGTGGCGGTGCTGGTGTGGCACTACTACTGGCGAGGAAAGGGACCAGAGCGATAATCAGAAGTTGGATTGAGCGCATCGCTGGCTGTGAAGAAGGAGACTTTGCGTGGTGAAAAGCCTAATGTCAGAAGATGAGTCTACGATCACGGTGACGGCCGAAAGAATACACAGCAACATGTGGGAGTGGAGATGATGGGACTCTCCGTATAGTCTCAACACTTTACCTGTACATATATTAATTTTCATCGCACTTTTCTAAATAGACTAGTATATTATACTAGTACTCCGTATTTTTTCGACAGCGTCCTGCAGCGATCGTCACGTGAAGCGACACTGGTGATCAAACTGCGTCAACTGCAGGACTGCATAATCAGCCGCATCAACTGCAGGACTGCAAAATCAGCCGCGTCAACAGCGGCACTACATAATCTGCCGTGTAGTCACGGCATTGCATAACCAAAGAGGAGGACGCTGCCACAGAGCCTGTGGTGAAGGCCTAGAATGGTAAAACTCACACTCAATAGATCTGCATATATTCACTTCGCAACTCACTTACATAATGTTGAAGCAAACTCTGCGTCGCGAATAAGTCAATAGGACAATTGGATTTTGGCGCCATGATTGGTTTTAATGGACCATCTTCAAATTCAATGGGCCGACTTATAAGATTTTGATGTCGGCTCTGACCTAGGACCTGACGCCTACCGTGCCGATGTCAGGAATCAATCGTCAAGGGCCGACTTATAAGATTTTGATGTCGGCTCTGACCTAGGGCCTGGCACCTACCGTGTCGATGTCAGGGATCAATCGTCAAGCGTTCGATAATGCATTTTGAAATATGCGTGTCGTCATGTGCGTTATGGATGTTTTCAGCATGGATATGGGCTTGACTTCACAGTCGTTGCTGCTGTAATTGGTCTATTTATTGGGTATCGATGTAGATCGTGCTGAAGATCATGACTGTTGGCGCCTATACGGCGATCAGTTTGTGCGTGGCTACACGCACCCAGCGTTGAACTGAAAGCTGATGGTTCTGCGGCAGCTTCTGGTAGCTGTTCTTATGGCCACCGAGCCTTCACCCCTCTCTGCGACGTTGAGCGGGTGAAATACCGTGCCCCCGAGGTTTAATGGCCCACATTGAACCATAATTCGAATAAACTCTAGCAGCTCAATAAGCCGTTATCCTATTTTGCTCATGCTGGATATCGAGACAAATCTTAAAAATATGTGTACTTGTTAAAGTATTTTGACCACAAGACAAAATGGCCATTGCGAATGCTACGTAGTATTATAATAACCTCGGTGTTTCTATCCTTGTATTGATGCTGTTTATGACGCTATGTTACGCAGTCATACGCGTAACGTGGTAGCACTGTGTGGTACACCCGCGGTATCTAGAAAAAATTACGGTGTAGGATAATGCGTCCTAAGACACGTCCTTAACTGTCCTATCTGTCCTAAATTTTACAGGGAGATTGTGGAGATGTGTCCTAAAAAGCGACTAATCCTTCGTTACGGAATATTATAATTTGTGTCCTCCAGATTGTCCTAAACCTCAAATATTTACTTTTTCCGGACTATCTACGTAAATTTACGTAAGAGTTACATGTACTTAAAACTCACATTGGCTTTACTTATTGTCCTGGGGCACACCAACCATTTCTGAATCTCCACTACTGCAGCCAAGCATCATGGACCATTGCGGCTACTCCTTCTGCAGCTAGGGCGCTCGCCTATCTGGCCTCTGCTGCCACCTGCGGAAGCAGTGTCTTGTCCGCTCTGCTCACGAGCGCGAACATTCAACAGTGCGGCACGGACCACTGAGATCCCGGACCAGGCCCATTGACAAGATGTGCGCCTCGACTGCCTGCAACACCCTGCTCGCTGACGTGAAGGCCATAAACCTGGAGGAGTGCCAACTGCCGGTCGGTTTCGGTTCCAACCTGAAGGCCGACCTGGTAGTCTACGTGCCGTCCAACTGCCCATCGTCGTCGGCTCCCAGCCCGGACTCGCCTGCCACAAACGCACCTGTTGTCGACACCCCGACGACGTCAGACAACTCGATGAACCAGGCCGAGCACACTGCCGCGCTAACCAAGACCCCCATCGCTTGCTAACCGCGTCTTCGGATCGACTTGCAGCCAAGTAGCCCTTGCGAGTACTTTGCTGCTTTTTGAGCCCCCCCTATATCGTTACGTTCTGATTATTAACCGTCGTTTGCTATGTGCATGTTGAAGTCGCTCAACCGTTATTAGCGGCTATTATTACCTTCAATGACTATCATCCTTTGAAACACTTTAAAAATATTGTCACACACTTTGTAGTAGAGAAGTTTTGTTGAGGTGCTTTTCGCGCACAACAAAGAATCGGCTGCTCTTGGAGAGAGGGGCTTTAAGATGTTTATTGTTTCTAGCTAGGCCAGTTAAGGATATGGCTTGAGGACAGTGCATGTTGGGCTTGGTGTTGTCCTAATAGGACAGTGGTCTGAGTTGCAGTCTGTCCTAATAGGACAGACTGAGTGTCCAGTTGTCGAGTGTCCTATTAGGACACGCGGACCCTGGCTTGTTTCGTCCTAAAACTCATTGTGTTGTCCTAAATATGGGTTTTGTTTATGAACCGAATTGCTAGTTTTTTATCCCAGGTTTTAGGACAATAGGACACTTTAGGACTCCTAGTAGGACGCATTCTCTCCTACCAAAATTACCAATATACATCGGGCTTTGCACAGTACGCGCTTACTACAGTATGGATATGCTCTAAGAGGTATCGTGCATTTCAATGCTTTTGTCGTTCTCACTTGGCATGATGCATGATTTTTAATAAATAGAGGTCGTTTTATTAAATCGAGGTCTATAAAAAGTACATATCGATCTAGCTAAACTGGCTGTAAAATCGAGCCACGGCAGCCAAATCGGGATCGATCAACCACCAAATCCACATCGATATCCTGCAAATCAACCCTTTTTATCGTTTTGAAATGGTAAATCGTAAAACAAATCATGCCTGCCTCTTCCCATCTCATTTTTAGCCGTGGTTTTATGCTCCGACCAGCTATAAAACGGATGGACGTTCCATCTGCGAAGCACAATGTATGTATCTGTCTAACGAGCTCAAATTTTGAAGCATAAAGTTGTTAGGTGATAATAACAACTTTGAGCCCTGGTAATTCGACAAAGTGTGTAACGGGGTACAACCCAGTGTACCTCCAGGATACATAAAGCGTGACCCATCGCTCTTGTGGACACCTGGTACACGGTACCAGGTGCAGTCAGGGACTGACTACATCGCTCCACTATAGGTATCCTCTAGTGTTTTTAGACCCAAGCGTACAGTAGCTTACTAATATAAACATCAGTCTTACAATCAACTATTCGAAGTAGCAAACCATTTTCTCTGAGGCCGGGAACACGTGAGCTAACGTTCACTCGGTAGTAAATACGCTGAAGCACTCCCTCTGTGTAAGGTGCTGTGTGACTATGAAACACTTAGTAGCACTCGTAAGCAATCCTTCGCCTTCGCGGGTAGATTGAACTATCTGAACCCACTGTGCGCTCTACGTTTGAGCCACGATGGACCGAAGTGAGTTTCCTCGCTTGAACGACTCGCACTACGAGTGTGTTCGGAATGGGACGCAACGTTGGACAAAATGTCCTCCACAGCCTGGCGGCGGCGTCGCCGAGCAACAAGAAATCGTGACCGCGTTTGAGACCTACGATCGTGGTCTCATCGCTCACGTCTGTGGGAGTTTGGAGGCCTTGATGGCTGCTCCCCAGGCAACCAGTCCTAAGCCAATAAGGCTGGAGGTCCCCGCGTTTGAGGGAAAGGATGGAGAGAACCTTCATGTCTAGGTCCGTAAGGTGGAGATCACCATAAAGGCGGGTGTCGTCTCGGGCAAGCCTTGTCGGGTGGCGTTGGTCCTGTCCAGCCCTGCTGGACGTACCAAACACTGGGCATACACCAGGGAGACGACATCGCCTGGATGCTTTCCATCCTGGGCTCAGCTGTGTGAGCAGCTTCGAGCCGCGTTCCTACAGGCGAACAACGAGTTCCGCCAGCGCTCACGCTTTCTCGCGTGTAAGCAAGGTAAACGTGAGCTACAGGAGAACGTGCAAGAGATGCGCACGTTGGTGGCATCTCTGGCAGTGAATCCTCTGCCTGAAAACGTCAAGACAACAGTCTTCATGGACGTCCTGAAGGTCTGCTCGCACCCAGCCATTCCGGGTGCAAGCGACAACTAAGGGGAGGCGATTCGAAACCTCCTCCAAGAAGATTACATGCACAAGTAGGCTGGTACTCTACGGGAAGAGAAACATCGCCACAATAATGATGGCGCTCTTTGGAAGGCGGAGCATCGCAGTCATGACGTTGCTGCTTTTGCTATCACGTAGGCCGATGATACCGGTGCGTACAGCGAGCCCTAACCCATTGACTTCAGCTCAGCCAAGATCTTGGTTTTCGATGCTACGAATGTGGCGGACATGGGAGCTACCAGCGTAAATGTCCCTCGCCGGTCCTCGGGAAGAAGACAGCCCGTGGACCCCAGGTCCGGTGGCGCAGGCCACAGCCAGGTGGACGAATACTTTCCGGTCAGCAGTAGAGACGGTATGCCCTACTGAAGAGAGCTGAAACTTTGTGATGGGTGTGCATGTTGTGCGCACCACGTGACTTAGCCCAGAGAGACGTGGTTCCCTCAAACCGGTGAAGAACAGTGATGTGCTGCTGGTAGTACACTCGGTGTACGGGAGTGCGGTACCCCTTGAACGTTTGATGGGTTCTGAGGCGATGATATGTCGCCGGAATATCGATTGGCATACTGACACCCGACTGCACTCTACGTCAGAGTGGCCGTCGTGGGCTGGTTTATGGTGGACTAGCCTTTGGTGCAGTGAAGAAAGTAGCATTGTTCCTCGACGGACCTGAACGTTTGGGTTCGATGAGCTCGCGCACCGCGGTGTCGCTCGCAGTTCTCGCCATGAACAACACGGCTATGCCGAACATAAGGTACAACCCGGACTATGGTGTGCTCTTTGCTGCCTATATTTCGAGACGAATGTTATCTTTTAATGAAACTTTATCGTAGACTATGCATTCCTAGTACCAGTAGTAGCAAGAATTCGCCGCTTCTAAAAAAATACGTCTTTGTTCTATTTAATGGTATTATCAATTTTTCTTTCTCCTTTATGAAGATATGGAAGTACTCGTAGCCTGGCTGCCTCTCAGGTGCAACAGCAGATAAAGATTGCTTCGGGAAGCCGAATACAGTCATAACAAGCAACACATTGGTGGCATCGTCGCCCCAACCTCCCCGGCCATTATCAGTGTCTCGGCGTCTTCTGTGCGTATGGCCCCTCTCCCAGGCCCGTCTCAGAAGCTGGTCTGTAGCCAGCGATTGGCTTTGTAGCTAAATGTTTATCCAACGCTTTTACATATCGACTGTAGACTCTGAAGCTCTCAGTGCCTCCTCTGACGTTTGGGCCGTTCCGTATTAGTGATTTTGGCTAGCCCGAGCTCCTTCCAGGCTGCAAATGTGGGGCATTTCGCTCCGAAGCCAGTTGTTGAGCATATATTTTTCCGTCTTCTCGTAAATGAAGGCATAATATTTGTGGTTGGGACTTGTAGAGTCGCCTCGCCTCGACTCGTCAAGTCCATTCAACTTGAGCGCCTTCTTGACGTAGTCGTCGGATTTGGCACGGTCTAGCCACCATAATATCTTGAGATACTGCAAAATTTCCCTCTCCTATGGGTTTTTGTGCCTGGCTTTGATGCTGGTCACCCGCAGCGACCGTTTCTTGAGCTAGTGGCGAGAGAGATAAAATCCTCGCCCCCCCCCGATAGAGCATTGTAACTAGAAAGGAGGACGAAGAGTGGGATGGCTACAGTTTGTACTGAACACATTGCTGGCTGTGTAGAAGACTTCTAGAAGGTAGCTTTGTGCGGCTATATGACATCTAAGGCGGTACGATGTATGTAACAAAAAGAGAAACAAATCTACTTGCAAGTCCAAACAATATTTTAAATAGTAAACAGTTAACGTGAACATGGTCAGATAATGGAAATCAGAAATAATACAGGAGGCACATGTGCCTTTTTAGATATGAATTGCTTGTCGCCCGATCAGCGGTATTGCAAACGAACATGCTATGAGAAAAGCCAGTGTCAGGACTAAGAAAATACATACGCATTTAGAAAGGATAGCTGTCCAATGGCTGCTTCAAATGTCCAGTTGCAAATAATTGTCTGACAGTTGAAGAAGGCT
Source organism: Phytophthora infestans T30-4 (assembly GCF_000142945.1). Classification (NCBI taxonomy): domain Eukaryota; phylum Oomycota; class Peronosporomycetes; order Peronosporales; family Peronosporaceae; genus Phytophthora; species Phytophthora infestans. The sequence continues at coordinate 1,801,502 of NW_003303748.1, read as the reverse complement.
TACGCGTAGGCTGGGCAGCTAGATTTATCTACTAGGGCTTTTCGAAGGCTGTGATAGCTTAATCTTATGGTATTTATCAGGCTCCCAAACTTCTCCATCGTCTTACCATGCGTAACACCAACGCGATCCGCCTTTTGCATTGCTGCATGTCTCTGCATCTGATTAAACAGCATGGCAGTAAACGTAGCTGACTTCTCAAAGTGGTCGTTTCAGTAATGTAGAAAATGATCCGCATAATCTCGAGAAATCGGCCGTGCTGGCAGCGACCCGGACCCTGTCAGAATCAAATTCGGAAAAACACTTGCGAGAATCTTCGCGCTATCCACCCATTCGACAAAAGGGCGTCGAGCCGGTTTTTTTTGGTACACTGTCGCCACTTGCTGTTGATCTCGCACACCGCCACCAACGGCCTCAACCATTGCATCATGCACTACAGAAGAATCGCTTTGTTCTACTTGTGGTCGAACAGCTGATAATTTACCGGCAACTGCATTACCGCATTACCGCTGTTAGTCCCGATTCTTCGTCTAACCCCCCCCCAAATTCAGACGTAGCCTCGTCATCGAGCCCATAGACCTCCATTTAATCGACGACTCAAATCTCCTTCTCGACGGCCAGCTCAATCGTCCAAAGAAATGCGCGGCGCCACGGGCTATCTTAACCTCGACGCCTTCCGTTTTAAAAACACGGCTAATATGCCCCGCCACTCATGCACATCATCCGATGGACTGAAGAATAATTTTGAAATCTTATTCCTTTGAACTCTTCACGATTTCTTCAGTATGACGCGAGGAACAAACTCACTATCTAAGTTCTGCAGAACACGGACTAGTTCGCAAGGCCGCTTACCGGAAAACCAATCGGGTGACCCGTTGAATGCTTTCCTGAGAACAATAATTTCAAACCGAAATAGAGCGCTGGTGAAATACAGGCCATGGCCACGTCATTCAGAACTGGCAGCTGCACGACCCGCCCATAGTCATGATCCGACACCACGCCGAACTTGTTCTTGCAAGGATCAGAGCTGCATTTCTTACTTAACGGAAAAATGCTCGACGTCGCGACCGAGCTCAGCAATCGGATAAAATACAACATCTTCAAAGCAAAAGAGGCACCGATAACGCCGTACCACAGACACAGGAGTGCCCCGGAACAAATCTTCAGCTCAGCTTTTGTAAGGAGCCAGCCGGACCGCAACGACATAGAAAACACCTTATCCGACTCATTTGCAAACAAAATGTGCCCACAAGATGTACATGCCCAAATAGCCGTCGATTCAGACGCTCCTTCTTTCATGGGCTTTGGCAAGTCGCGATATCCACTTCTTTTGGGTAGTCATCAAGTAGCTTGGCGACACGCTCGCGCGTCACGGACCCTCTCTTGCCACAAAGCACCTCGCCGCCGTAAACAATTGGTACCGCAACAGTAATAGTATGCAAGAGCCAGGGGTTGCCAATACAGTATTATACGGAATTGACGGTGGGTCAGCGCAATAATAAAAAGGGAAATTCCACAATTACTAATAAAAAAACTGCAGTAAGTATTGCAGTATTGCCTACAGCTCTGCGTCACTTCCAGCTGAAGCTAACCTCGTCACATCTAATAAATCCCTGTTTGCATGCAAAAACATAATCAGCTCAAAATTGGCAGGCGACATGCATGTCCGCTAAGATGTAAGCAGCAGCTTGCACAGCGAGAATAATCGCTCGCATGCATTTGATGTTGGGGGTAGCTGCTTCAACAAATCGCTGTAGATAATATCACCACTGTCTCCTCTATGCTTAGCGCGCTTGCTTGGATCAGCACAAAGAATATGCGTCGCGTAATCTTCCTTGCATGCCTTCCTCTTACTACCACTGCTTAAGATCTCGAATCGCTTGACCGCTGCAGCTTCTGCAGCTGAAGGAGCACCTCCGTTGATCGTTGCAAGTTGCTTGTTTGTGGTCTCTCATTCATGCCCCAGGACTATGACGAGGATGGCATCCACCAATTTCAAGCCACATACCACACGTACCGGTATACCCTTGGAAACCAGTCGGAGACCAGCCGTATCGATCGCTGGTACGGATCAGAAGCAGCACTGATGTGGGTATCACAAGTTGACGTGTTGGACACTCACCTGAGCGACCATAAGGGAATCTTATTGCATATTCGATCCCTACGAACCCCATTCGCATCGTAAAACCAGCGAGGGCATACCCAGTACACCCATACGCCGATTGTCTGGTCAAAGCAGCGATTGCGGGACAACTGGACGCTTTTCAGGACTGGATAGCTGAGGCAGACAAACCAAGCGCGATCGATGTGGCGAAAGCGTGGGACCTCACCAAGGTCAGGATTGTCATTGCGTGCAAAACAGACAAAAGGAAGGCACGTAGTCGCATCAAAAACACTCGTAAACAACGCCTTCGACGCCTGCATCGACAACTCGAACGGGCGGAGCATGCACGGTACGGTGAAGTCGACCAAATACGCGACCTCACGGACAGTCTTGAGATGATTACATTACAGGACCAACGGAACGTCGGACGTACACAGCTCCTACGGCAAAAGCTCTCAGCACTACAAACTGCGCGAACAAAAGCGAAAATGCACAAGAAATTCCGAGACCATACATGGACTGACGCACGCACATGTAAAGCCTTGTTTCGGCGCATTTCGACCAAATTCGCCGATAACGTCATTCCGACGCTAGTTCCCCCGAGCGCTGTACCTCAGCGTGGGGCCCAGGACAAAGCGGAGATTCTAGCTGATGCTTGTACCCCCATTTTTTGCAAGGAGGCACCTGGCGAAGACGGAATGAAAGCTCTACTCTCGAGACTTGAGCCACCGCCGTTCGCGGCCATGCTGCGGCAGCTTGATGACCCGATTACGGAGGCTGAGGTGGCTGGAGCGATAAGAGTGTGCAAACCTGGGAAGGCCTGTGGGCCGGACGGGCTGGGCAATGGTTTTTACCGAGATCACGCGGCCGTGCTTACTCCCATTCTTACCACATTATACAACACGTGGTTCGAGTACGGTCACTTCCCGCAATCCTTCCTTGAAGCAGACATTTTCTGCCTAAAAAAGACCGGAGACCTGTCGAACCCTCTGAACTAGCGCCCGCTGGCACTACTCAACTCGGACTACAAGATTTTTACGCGGGTACTTGCAACTCGGACAAACATACCTTTGCCCGAGCTGATCCACCCTAATCAGGCAGGTTTTGTACCTGGACGCCAGATACACGATACGATTGATCTGTTCTCGGCGGCACGTCAAACGGCAGCGACGGATGATACCCAACGAGAGGCAGTGGTGGCACTACTCGATTTTGAGAAGGCGTACGACTCGTTAGCACGTCTCTTCTTAGTCATGGTGCTGCAGTGGATGGGTTTCCCGCCCCGTTACGTTGCCGCCATCAGGTTCCTCCATCATGGTACAACAACCCGCTTCCTCGCCAACGGCCTACGGTTCCGAAGTGTTCAGGTCACCAGTGGTATACGACAAGGATGCCCGTTGGCACCTCTCCTCTTCTTACTGGCACTGGAACCGCTCTATCGACTCATTGACATGATGGAAGCCATCGCAGGGATCCGCTTGCATACTGCAACACGGTCCGTCACACTGAAAGCAGCAGGTTTCGCTGACGATACAGCGGTATATTTGGGCTCACCCTCAACAATTCCTGTCATGCTCCGGATAACGAGGAACTACGGCGAAGTCAGTGGGCTCAAAGTGAACCAGACGAGAACCCTGATCATAGCATTACATCCAACTGGACTACTCTCAGGAGTGGGTACTGATAACCCAATTCCAGTACAGACTGCATCTAGCTTCCATCGCTACCTGGGGGCGCAAATTGGAGGAACCGGGATCACGGACTACACTTGGACCAAAACAGTGAAACAATTAGCGATCCGGCTTCGACTGGCGCAGCTCAAAACTCTTGCACCAGCCCCGAGAGCTATGATAGCAGCAGCGATCATCATGCCCAAGCTCCTATTCGTAGCCAGACACACTTGGCCTACCACTGCATGGCTTTTCGAACTCCAAGCGCGCATCCTGAATTTTGTTTGGCACGATTTATTTTCGGACACTGGAGTAAGCGGGAGGCATTGGATCAGTCAGGATATCGCGGCTCTACCACGGAAAGAGGGCGGGCTAGCGGTACCTAATGTCAAAGCCGAGGTCTTAGCATTAGCTGCGACGGAGGTGACGCGCTGGGCACTCACGAGCAACTGCACCATGCTCATCGCCGGGGATATACTTTTTAGCGGCACAACCGGGTCTGGGGCATCTGAAACCTACGTGCCGTTAGGATTTCGGACATTTGGCATCTCGGGCCTACCATATCCAGATTCCCTATAGAAGGCAGGCCGCCAAATGCTTCATGCGACAGGAGACGAGGAGATACAGCCCCCGGGTCGACGAACGATGAGGGACATGCAACAGCTACTTGACCGCGAACAGCCGAGCAACGTGACGGACTGGACCGACGGCATGTGCTTGGTGAACATCGCAGCCTTCCACGGTCCCACATTAAGAGGATTGCAGGAGTGGTGTAGTAGCAGCAGAGGCACTGCCTGCCTGGAGGGGCTTCCGCATACGAAAGTCAGGGCTCTACAGCTTTACGACTTCGAATCAAAACGGGTGGACATATCAGCGGTCATGCCATTGCTGTCGACGGCGCTCACGAGCGTTGGAGACAATATCGTGTGGAAATTGGTTACGCGGACTCATATCGCGTTTCAAGCGAGGTGTGGCGGTGAGTCAGTGGGGTGAGTGTCATCCGCGCGACGACATCAATTGATGGTTTTCATCGGTCTCCTCCTGGCCAACTTCCCCGAACTGCTACATTCGCGGGACCATATCGATGAAATGCGCCTTCAGCCCCCCACTAAAACCCACCCGTTCATCCTCGAGCCTCCTGTTCCCACAAACGACAAACATGCTCGGCTGATAACAAGCGGGGAAACTTCGGTGACGGATATTCCAGCGGACTCAGCAGCGGCGCTTCTCAAAGGGGTTCACCAGGCCATTGGGGGGAGCAAAATCATCAAGGGAATCCACCCGCACCCGAGCATGGCGCGCCTTGTTTGCCTATGGGCGGGGGGGGCGTCATTCTCATAAACGAGCGCATTACAGAGCAAAAGCAGCCAGGGCGGCCAGGATACGCGGAGCACAAGACTTACGGTTGCGTCACGAAGCGTGGGCTCGCCAATGGCCGACTATGGCTTCTGCGCTTGACCAATTCACTTGGAACGCGACGCGAAGGGTGTTAGGGCTCAACGTGTGGGGAGAGCAGCTACTATACCGGCTTAAAGCACGAGGGCTAAACCTGTTCGTCCGCAGTGAGAACAGGATTGCGTGCCTCACTCGACCTGCGTCAATACGGAGGCGACTTTGGAACACGTTTTTTGGAGCTGCCCAGTAGCACACAAACTCTGGACGCGCTTCACTCAAACATGGGTACAACTGGGTCTTGAGGCGGATATCACCGATCCAGCCACCGTTCTAAACCCCACGCTTGACATCGTCCCTCCAGGAATATTCGAGTTCATCGAGCAGACGGTAACATGGCACTCACGCGAACTGAAAGACGAGATGATCAAGCATGCCACTCTTGCTGCGCAGCTGTGCTGGCGCCTCGGCTTCATATCGGTTCTACAAGTTATCTGGAAGTGGAGGGGTGAATACATGCAGCCAGAACCCGCCACCTTAACGACACGATTTGAAGCGATCATTACTGCCCGATTGCATTATAACTACCGTAACATCGAGGCACACTACAGCGAACATACGTCCAAGGCGGTTCGTAGGGCTGCGACGAGCGTGGTAAACGCACTGCTTACTCGCCACAACAACGCGAGCCATGCGTTGATCCCACGACATACAACGCATGTTTTACTCTTCGACGGAGGGTCGCGAGGCAACCCAGGACCGGGAGGCAGTGGCTCGGTTATTCTACGACTCGAAACGGGGGCGACAGCGGTGACACCCATTTGGTGTGCCAGCATGGCGTTCGGCAACGCTTCTACTACAAACAATGTCGCTGAATATCAGGGGCTCCTCGCCGGACTCAAGCACGCAGTCGGCGCCAAACTTCCACAGCTGCATGTAATTGGGGACAGCAAAATGATCATCAAGCAGATGCAAAACAGACGTCCTCCACGGGCACCACATCTGCAGAGACTTTACTGGAAATGCAGGAGACTCGCTGATCTAAGCAGCGTCCAATCTCGGACGCATCACTTTCGAAGCCACAACAAGACGGTGGACGCACTCGCCAATCTGGCAATGGACACGCACGCAAGCAGACAAATAACAGCACCGGACACAGGCCCACTGCCGATCGGGGTGTGGAGCAACGCGTTAACACACGCAGCTAATGATGTCAACGAATGGCAAACGCGATTTGCGGACGATGACGGACAGGAATACAGGACTAGTCATCCTAAATTAAGGACCGAAGCACAAAAAGACTAGCAACGGAATGGGTGGTAGTCTCGAATATTGATGATCATTAGGTCACTAACAGAACAACCTAACTTGAAATTGATTGTTTGTGGACTCTGAGACAATGATTGGCTATCAGATTCATAACTAAGAGCTGGTAAGGGCAATACAGACATACATCAAGATACGGTGCTGAGACGTCCAATTGTTTCGTAAGGCATCCTAAGTTTCTATGAGCCTACTTTTGCATAAATAATATATATATAATGATATTATCAATTTCATATTTTTAAGAAAGTTGCAGTAATCCATTTTAAATTATAAAAACTGCTTTTAGTGATACTGAAACTTTTTAGGCCGATGCAGTTTATTTTCCATGTAATACTCCATGTAATGTCCATGTGTCGAAATTAATTACTTACCACTGTTTTTAAAATCCATAGTGAATGGAAGTTGTTAGACCTTCGCAAACGAAAGTCCTCTGACATCTCTCGTACATTCCGGTATACAGAAGTCAGGAGGTCAACCATACGCATGAACATTAGGCGGGTCGATTCCAGTTTCAATAGAAATGAGATTGTATTAGTTGCATTATGGCTTGCTACCGTGAAGCACGAAGTGAAGGATGCGGAAGCGTAACAGCGTTAGACCAATCGGAGTTACGTCCAGCGACACACTCTTGTCTACATATCGCCAAAACCTCAACATTACGTAGAATCCGCAGTTGTATCCGTCTGTCTGGATCGGTCCATTGACGGACACAACTTTGAAGTCGTCGCTGAGCGTAGTAGCCAGATCCCACGACATGCGGTCCAGTACGTCCTTGTACGTCTTCAGGTTCATTGAGTCGTAGTACAGGACATTGTTCTGCTTGCCATCCACGATCATTGCACACCAATGCATGTTCCCAAAATTTACAGGAATGAGCAGTACATCCGCTTCAGTGAGTAGTTCCTGAACCTTTGTCTTCATTTTTTCACTCATAGATTTCTTCTTCTTTGACGCCGAGGCTGCCTCGACACCGACGATGCGAACGCCGGTGCCCGTCCTGTACAATCTCGCGCAAAAAGCCAAAATCAGGGCATCATTAGCCCATTGGGGCGGCTTATGACGGTACAGCATCGCGTAGTGGTAATCGTTGCCGTCAATTGGGATGGTATCTTGGGGATAGGCGCGAGCAATGGCCTCTGCCATGCTCTGAAGTGTCGATTGTTGTGCTGCTGGTATGGCGCTGGCTGCATCCTGTGTTAACCATTTGGTAAACGCCATTCCATCATCACACGAACGCTTCACGTTTGCTAAGTATGCCATGGCCTCAATCTGTTCGCGTGAAAATGTTCCGATACCCGCGATGTAGACACACTCGATCTCCGGGTTTTGTCCGTTGCTGTCCATGATTTGTCCAGGTATTGTAGATGTTTATTCGTCTTTTTGTGTAGTTTGACTCTGGGTGAGTACATCGATGGCTGTTTCATTGGTGTTGCTCACAGGCAGCACGGCAACGCACTTGTCCAACAGTTTGGGTGGAAGTAGGTAGAACGCGTTTTCATTCAGCACAGGCGCACTCTCTCTAGTGTACTTGGGTTTCTTGCTACCCGCGTTGTTGTACTTGGTTTGGAGTGGCAGAACACGACGTAGAGTGTCTTGAAGTGGAGGCTTCTCAAGTTGAAGACTGCGCGCAAGTTGTATTAATGTCACCTCTCCAAGACATCTTCTATGGGCTTCTGAATCGTTAAACAACGCTCGTTTCTTTTTGTCGTCTGCTTCTCTCTCCTTTCTGTTCAACCGGGGCCTACCAGACTTCGCAGCTTTGGAGTTTGCAGCCGCGCCGGAGGCTGCGGAAGCCGTGGTGTCGATATCTGAAGAGGAGTCGGACGATCCACCCTGTATTTACAAATAGATAACGCACGGTTAGAAACACGTTCACAGAGACCACAAACAGCAAGATAACGCACCTCAGACGTCGCGGAAGCGGGTAGACTGAGCGACATGGCCGGCGATTGCAGCAACGGTTGATCTCGTGACGTAGGCTGCGGCGTGCAGGTAACGGAGCGGCGGCGGCAATGCTCGAAGGGGGGCGAGTTTGGGTTTGAAAAGCAAATGAAAGGCTGGTGTGATTGGTACAACTACCGGTATACAGTATTGTACCGGTATTAACTACATAGATCACATCGTGGACAATACACGGATGAGAGTTGGACAATAATTGCACTCAACGACTGGGTTGTTTTATAAATTACCGAATGAAAATATTTTACATCATGGACATTACATGGAGTATTACATGGAAAATAAGCGGATTTGACGCATGGACTGTAGCATTTCCGAATTTTTAATTCAGACCCCTGGCAAGAGCCAACCGCGGTTCTTGCGGTGACATTCATCAGATCTCATCCTCAGTCACATGTTCAGCTGAAAGAATTCGAGAGCTCAACTCGTCACGAATTCCTTTATTTTGCTTGAGAAGACGTGCTACATTACGCGCGACGACTTGTTCTTTTGGGTATGCAGACGCACATCTCTTTATATTCAATCACATGGCCACGGTAGCCGCTCGTGGCGTCTCCGCTTCATTGGCGCGCTGATGGCGGCGTCGCCAATTCCTCTCAACGCAAGAATCAAACGCCTTGGCGACCGGGCGATGATTCACCGAATCCAGTCGGTGTTTGTTCTGTCGAGTTTTTCGCTCTCGCTGTCTTGCATTTGGTCTGGAGCGGGCATCACCGGAAGAAGCCACGCGTGGCCGCTGCCGCCGATCGAGCACCCGATGGCGAGCGCGCCTTTCACGCTGGAGCTTACTCCGTCTAGCTCAATCGTCAGCGCGACGGTTAAGGGATTCTCGGTCATCCACATCACCACTTTCACTACCCTCGCGGACACCTTGAAACGCGACCTTTGGTCGTCCATCCAAACTCGACCCACACCCAGCCGAGCGCACGGGCGATCCCATCCATCGCCACAAAAGAAGTGAGCGTTCGCCGACTGGCCCCCTTGGTGGTCGCCCAGTCAGCCCCTGTCAATCTGGAGCAAGCCCGCTGCTGAATCTCAATGGACATATTGGTAAGAGCGAGTCTCCAAAGTGTACCGGTTCACGTCGGTACTGGTATTACCGGCTTCAGTTTACCGGATTCTGTATTACCGACCGCATATCACAGCACGCCTTTCAGGCTAACTGCTATACCAGTAAAACTCTAGCGGCCCAGCTCTCTTGAATTTAAAAAACGCAATAGTCAAGAAATTGAGTGCATTTGTTATTTAAGCATAATATATGAGCAAAACAACCAAGTAAATACCTAAATAACAAATCTACTAAAATGTTATTTAAGCTAATGCAAAGCCTTACCTTTCCAATTTTTCCTCGTCTATTTGTATGTGATATGAGGTCGTATATAGTCCAATACTTGTTTTGGCTGAAGCTATATCACAATGTACTGTGATGGCCTTTGCAGAGCGCATCCACCGTAGATTCAACGTCCACATTGCCGATTCCAAAACAATGTGAATGAAGGAAAATGCGATATGGGATTGTACGTTCATTAGGGAAACAGTGCACATTTTGTGCTCATGTACGTAATAAATCGAGCAACAAGCCAAAGAAAAGGAAAAAAACGCATTGAAATTCACAATGCAGTGGGCTTATACGGTGGAGCGTCTAATACAAATTATCAGGTCCAACAAAAAGGTATTTAAAATATTAAAAAAAGTGCCCCATTAAACTAACAAGATAAAATCTGGAGCTTTCAATTTTATCCTTTCGCGTAGTGGGTCCATTTGCGTTAAATATTCTTAAAGCCCAAAAACATTTTATATGTCGCATACTTTATTGAAGGCTTTTGAAAACTGGCCCCGCGAAATCATACATAATCCATAAGGGCCAAGGCCTTCGAAAGGTGATATACCTGCGTCTGGTGAGACGTAAATCTGATCTCAAAATAGTTGCGAAGTAATACCATCTATGCACCCTAGCCTCATGCAACAACACAAATTATATCTTGGATTTTGTAGGGAAGGGTACCTTGTGCCCACCACCTTCCCTTCAACATTTGATTGGATAAAAACAAAGAGACCCACTTGTGACTAAGCACAGTTTCTAATGTTTACAGACGCAATTTGTACGAAAGCGTACAGTATAGCCCCCCCCCCTTGACCATGGTCTTGACCTCTTGTAATAACAATAAAGTCGCGAACGTGGGGTTCAACATGTTTCAAGAACAATCAAGAACAAGAAGAACGAGAACGTTCACGATAAAGTTATTGTAGCGGCAGAAAATGAAGGGGCTAGTAATCAAATCCCCATGGGGGGCTCAATTTTGATAAAACCAGATATGACATTTAGATATGTGATAAAACCGCCCATTTTGAGTATGATTTTGGTGTTAAAACCGGCTAATTCGCAGTAGTTTTGTCGCTACAGGCTCCCCAAAAAGGTGTCTCCAAGGACCTTTAAACGGGGAAACAGTTGCTATAATGCTGATATTCTATTGGTCAAGAGTGTGGAAAGGGCAAAACAGTTGTACAAACAGGCGTTAAAAATAAAACGTTCAAATTTAAAAAGAAGGATTTGTATATATTTAAAGAGTGATTACCCACCATCTTCCTCATGAGCTTCTTGTGGATGGTACATTCTACTAGCGAAAGCATAAAATTGTAAGATTTTCATATGATATCACAACAGAGCAGTTTTAACCCTACATGGGCCAAAACGACAAGCGCACCTCGGCGAAATTGGTGTCTGGGTCGAGGTTCCATGCCCAGAGCACCCGAAAAACTGTGCTTTTCCCAAGGCGCGTCGCCTCTTTAGTTCGATCGCGCGAGTCCCACCCTCCACTTCTGCCTGCTTTGGCCTCGGCGACGAAATAACCATATACATTGCAAACTAGGGTTTTCTCGCCCGGACTGAGCTGGTGTCTGCGTTGCACTGCGCTTCCTGAAATGAAAGAGATGAAGAGTCTTAATTTATGGAAGAAGGAGCTACGAAACCTCAGCTTTCTATCCGCGCCCTTTGCACTTAATTTAAGGCTATTTTGGTGAAGTTATCGCCGATTATCCAAAGATAATAATTTATTTCGGATTAGCTAGCCCCATCATTTTCTGCCGCTATAATACCAACTGTGAAACGTTCACATATACTTTTACGGACCTTCCTTCCAATTTTAGTGCTAACCTAATATCAAATTTATCATTTTTGAAGATGCTCAGGATTTGCTTAGCTGTATCCGGATAGTAGGTTGATCCCATCATAATATTTCTGACACTTATCAATTCGTCTCACAAATCAGCGATGCGTTCTTTGGAAGCTCTCATCATAACGCTGGTTGTTCTCCTCGCCTGTAATAGTGCGTTCTCTATAGCCCAAGGACTATCTCTCTCAACCCACGCTATCCGGATGCGATCATTACAGGCGGGCATAACTCCCGACACCGAAGACAAAACTAAAGATTCGGAGGAGAGAAGCTTATACAAACTTCTTAAAGTACAATGGTGGATAAGTGCTAAGAAATCTGACGAGTACGTGAAGCAGGCGCTAAAGCTGGATGAGCTGGATGATGCAGCGTTAAAGGAGCATAAGAACTTAAAGTACTTTACTTACTTTCAATACGAGAAACGACATAATTTGCTCAGCAAGGCGTTCAGAAGAAACTTGCCTACCTTTGAAGTATGGAAGAAGCTCAATTTGGACAAAATTACAAGCCGGGACCAGCTCAAGGATATTTACCAGGCAGCTGACTTTAGAGCCTACAGTCGCTACGTGAAAATGTTTGACAACAGCGTGGTTGGGCTGGTGAATGGCGGTGTTGGAACTGTCCCACGAGTTATGATCGCGAGAGGAGCAACAGACCCGGAGATAACTGCGAGAACCATTCTTATGGCCAGGGAAGGGAGGAGCGATAATGTTGCAAAAGTTTTGCTGGGCTTGACTGAAGCTGATGATCCTTTCCGAGTTTTATCCGGTGCTAAGCTCATACAACACCAAGATTACAAATACTTCGAGCTCTTTTAGAAGGAAAATGAGGTGTCTGCAAAATCGAAGTCAAAACACCTGCGGTAACGAGTAACAAATACATGTCGAAGTGAAATATATTTCTGTGTGCTATGCTTTCGGTGTTATTAATACTACGGAGTAGCTATAGGGCAAAGAGGACACTTGCATTCGGTCACACCTCTGATTCGTTTGCTGGGGCCAACAATACAGAAATCCCCTTGAATAAGCATAGCTTGCACCTCACATACCCCTTTATCAAACAGATTGTATAAAATGTTGACAAATCAACAATTGGTTTGATTTCCCTTTACAAAATTTATCAGATGACCCGTACGCTTTTCGAGGGGGATTTCTGTACTATAATCTATACAAATGGAGATGTTTAGCAGCACACCACAAATCGAGCTTCAAACAGGCGTTGTACCAGATCCGGGAGTGTTTTTTAATGTCATATTCTGAGATTCCGAAGAATTGTGGAGCCAAATAAAATGTAGTTTCACGTTCCAAAGCTACAGCCTCCGAGAATTCATTTAAAGTGAGATACTCACCAGAACAAATTATGTTTGTTGTAGTTTTCTCCAATTTTGCTGCCCGATTTACTGTGCCGATTTAAATAAACGTAGTGAAAGTCTTTCTGATTTAGGTATATCTGATCCGAATTATACAAAATGATTAGTGGGACGACATTCAGTCGATCCCGACGGCAAGTTTCGTATAGTTAGGGATGAAAGCGTATGCATTTTAACAGTGCTATGATAGCCCAATCGTGAAGACCAAAATAACCGTTTTAAGTAGTTTTAATCCGCATATAAACACGACACGTCCTATTCACTCGGGTGATGACGCAAATGCGACACCATTGCTACTTTGAGAAGTCAATACCTTCTTCTCGAGCCTCGTGCCGCAGTTTGCTCTATCACGTCACTGTAGCCAGAAGAGAATCCAACGTTGGTAGCGCTTGTCCGACAACAACAGGAACATGTAATGGGTTCAGCTCAGTCGTTGACTACCGTGGGGCAATATTTAAAGCCTAGTGAAAACCTGCTGACAGGACCTAGTGGGCCTTAGAACCTGCTGAAACCCTAGTGGTAAAGAGCATAATATGCAACGTCAAACAAAATGATACTTACGAACTATTTAGAGTTATCGAGATAATCGAGCTTAAAGTTGGTCAATTGATTTTCGGACTTGACCGAAACAGTGACATTTACTGAGAACTTCCATCGAAAAAACTGTAAAACTACCCTTATTCAATTGCTTTTAGCAATAGCTTTTAAATAATACTTAAATCTCTAAAATTGAAAAAAATATTGAGCTCACAACACTCCTAAATGTATCGTCATTTCGAGGGCCCATAAATGAAGATAATATTTTTGAGCGACCACAACTTCTTCAGTTTTGAGCATTCGGCAGCTCATAAGGGCTCAAAAGATAGAGGAGACGCCCCGCTTTCGTTTAGAGTACTTAAATCGCGATTCATGCTTAGGTTCATAAGTATCATTTTGTTTTGGGTTGTTTCATATGCTAAAAATACTGATAAACGCAAGCTTTGCATGGTCGTCACTAGATAGTGCTAATGGTCGCTAGGTTTTCAGTATGATTGAGTCTCACTAGGTCAGTAGTTCTTCACTAGGCTTTAACATTTCTCCGATCCCGTGTTGTTGATCGAATATTTGCCAGCTTAGACAATGACTGAGGTGGAACAGAAGTTCATGACTTGACTTCGTGGAGATGGCACGCAACGTTCAGTGTCTGGCAATGAAGCGCTGTATACTCAGTAAATTAATTTCAAGAAAAACGCCCTGAGCTAGAATACCAATAAGGCCCGCTTCGAGCACTGTAAGAGTGATAAAGGTCTCCTCCACAATTCTGGCTCGCCAAGTGGTCAGTGCTGCATACTGCCGCCCGTTGAATCTTCGTAATGCAAGTGTGTGTCGTTGCAGAGGTGGGTGCAGCGTCAACAGTTCTTCGACAAAAGACGGGCCTGTTAGCACGTGACAAGCGGACGTTTGTATCACTCAGCTCTCGCCGACTGTGCCTGGCTAAGGCTGAGGGCAGCTCGTCTTGACACATTGATAAATTCTTCTGTGTGCCTCCGCTAGTAGAACCACGAAACACCTTGTAATACTACGTAGAAGATACCGGTAATACGAATCCAGTTCATTGGTGATGGCCAGTTAGATTCATTGCTCTTCTTCCTTCTTTCGTGTAAACATTTCTGTGATGGCTAACTCTCTAAAGCAGCCGCTCTTGTATCAGAACTTAAACCCCGGGGCTTTTATTATCCCAAAAGGTCTTGAAGGCGTTGTACATGAGGTAGTCAGGGTCTTTTCTCAAGGCTTTAGCCGACATCGTCGCTTCTTTCTGAGCAATATTCAGGGTCTCCTTCAAGCTCTCAGGTGTTGTGTTGTCCTTCTTCATTTGCTCGAAAAAGGCGATAGTCTTCGACCACGTCCAATCCGTCGCCTGGCCGACCGTCGTACCTTTAGGAGGATTAAACTTTCCTTTATTAAACATTGAGTTTACTTGCTCGAAGGTCTTCCCCATGAGCTTCGCGTGCCAGTTCTCAAGAGATGCTAGTGACATCATTCTTTCTTCTCTGTCCGGGTTGTGTGTTCTTAGAGCTCGATTACTTTCACCGTTGTCTTTTGCAGCGTGGCTCATTCTTGAGAACTCTGCGTAAGTGTTGGGATTGGGATCTTCAGCGGTCGATGCATTCGTGTAAGCTGAGCAACTGATGTACATGCACACCAATAACAAGTGATACGCCTGCATAGTTTGCAAGAAGTTTGAGAGTCTTGAGCCTAAGCCGACAACTGGAAAAATTGAAAATGAATTGAAAACACCAGTGAGTGCTCCCGGAGGCTCCGGGAGCACTCACTGGTGTCCGGGCCGGAGCACAGGTGCGGAGCACTGCTCCGCACCTGTCACTGCGAGCTAACTGTATGTAGTGTGCCCTCTGCCAAAACGCCCCTCAGTTTTATGGTCCTTCGTACTGTAGGAGGAATCCTCCTATCCTCCTCTCTGATCGGGACCCTGATCGGGACCCGATTCGGGTGCGCTTTAGCCTAACCCTTTGACGAAAAAGGTTTTTTTTTCCCATATTTGACAAAATTTCATTAAAATACTAGTATGCGTTTAGATGACCGCTCATTGTTTAAGGTGTTGTCGACATTTCCTGTTGATGGTTTCCATCTCCAAAGGCTTCTGGCCGAGGCGCCCAGTACACCGGCAACTACGCTGATCTCAATATGGTATACATACTGCAAGACAATGCCTTGCCAGCGTATGTCTGATGAGTAGCCCATATTTGATTTAAAATCAATATGTTGTGGATACCTTACGTCAGGGTAAATGGCCGGCAAATACTGGTCATTCAGCCCTTAATTTGTAAAAAGGTACCCTTTAGACCAAATCAGAGCCCTTGCGACGTACGTAAGTTACGTAGGACCTCCACAATCAAGTATTAGCGGACAATGTCCAACGTTCATGGCACGTCCGGGACAAGCCTTAAACGTACGTAAACAGTGTTTATATACCGTACATGGACATGCCTTATATGTTCGTAAACAGGGTTTACATACAGTACGTGTACTGTACGAGTACCATTCAATATTTAAAATATTATGGTAACCAAAGGAAAGGGCTAAAATATGATGCTACCCTTTTGGCTAGCATCATATTTTTACAGGTCTCGTCGGACTCATAATTATACGAATCACATTACTTTGCAGACCAAAAATCATCTAATGCTAGTGCCTGAATTTAATACGTGGAGTGGTAGGAGTGAATATATATCACGGTACTCCTCTTCAAAAGTTTGAAAGGTCAATCAGAACACATAAGTCATGCAGGAGGCTGAGAGTCCCAAGATGGTTGGCTACTGCGGCAATGCTCCGAGCGAGTGGGAGCAGCTCGGGGAGAAGGTTTCCGCCATCCGTCCACGAATGCAATAGGTAGAAGGACTCGTTGCCAAGACGATGCCTTATATCAAGTCTATCACTATTACGAGTATGGCTGGCTTGCCAGACATCGACTATTTCGCTTACCGATGTGCATCATGCAAGAACTCACACTCATGAAACCGATCAGGAATCGTTGCGATGCAAGTTTATGTCTACGCTTCTGGTAGTGTTAGCTCATCTAATGTCGTTATGGTTTTGTTCTTTTTCAGCGGTCGACGTCCTGTTGCAGAGCTGTTGGCTGCGGCAATAAGTTCGTGCAATGCAGATCGAAATATTCGCTATTGCAACGTGAAGGCATCTCGATAGTTAAAGGCCGTAAAAACTCCACATGAAAACCTCGCACACTGTTTGTGCAGCCGTATTTTGACTTCTTTTAGAGGCCTCTCAATGCGTACAAATAGCAGTGGAGCTCCCCATTAGAAGTCTGGGGCGGAGTTTGGCGTCAGCATACGCTGACTTGGAACCGAGCCAACAATATATTGTACCGATTCGCGTTGATGTGCGAGCCGGCGTTTCTTTCTAGTTTGAGAAAGCTGCTGTGCTGTTTGCCTCTCAGCGACTCTGCGTTTAAACTCACGCAGCGTGAGCAGACTGCAGTTTAGCGCAGCGATATGCTTCAGTAAGAAGAACTCCTTGATCGATGACATGTCCATCCTCCATGTAAAGAGGCTCATTTCTAGCCGTGTCTCTTTTCGTCTGATTGGATTCGTGCTTCTTAGTTGGTCGACTCTTTCGACCACATTCTAGTAGATGCTGTAGGCTGCTATTGGCGCTGGTACCATTAGTATATTTCGGTGCAAGTTGTTTTCATTTGTCCATTGTCGAATGGGCTCTAAACCACGACACAGTTGGAATGCCTCGTGTGCCAATCTATTTAGCACGGTGTTCCGGTCAGATCGCTTGTATAAATTTTAAAGGGATATGTATCCGAAAAAACTAAAACAAAACCCGGCATGAGGTGAGAGCTGCATCAAGGACATAAAGCTGGTTCTCTGGCTGACGGGTAGGTTTTGACGCGCGCGCTTGTGGGCTACCTGGGCGCTACTCCAATCTTGCTGTACATATACAGCAGCTACCAGTTCCCAGCTCCCGCGCTCCAACATCTTCACGCGCTGAATTGACCTCACGGTTTCTATCTCATTCCACTTTACCGTTTGATTGATTTTGTTGCGTTTAGTAGAGGACGTGACGAGAAGACACGATTCGCTCACAGCGATAATTCGGGATTGCGGGAGGAGAAAGTACTCCAGTTATCAGTAGAATAAACTATTCAATACAAACATGAAGTAACTAGCTAGCTGCCACCGTATTGTTCAATCAGGGACAAGTAGAGCCAGGAACACGACACACATCAACTGTCGTTGCTCAATACTTCACACTCCCACTTCGTGTTGCTGCCTCTGCCACTTGCAGTAGTCACTTGTTGGTCACCATAAACCACTACTTGTTGTCCAGCACCGGCAACACGTTAAGACGTTCACGAAGTTTACAGAACTGCTGTGGACCGAGTGGTTTCGTGAAAATGTCCGCAATATTGTCTTCACTTGGACAATACTTTACTTGGAAGATTCCACGCTCCACAAAATCACGAATCTTGTGAAATGTCAGATCCACAGTCTTGACCTTGTAGCTACTACGCACTTCTTTAATCACTTGGATCACAGCTTGGTTATCCTCATAGAGAATTGACTTCTTTGTACGTCGGAGCTTCAGCTCAATGCACAGATTGTGTGTCCACATGATCATGTTTGAACACTCACTAGCTGCCACAAACTCAGCACTGCACGTATCGTCCGTAACGACCGGCTGCTTCTTGCTCTTGTAAGCAAACGTGCATCCATTCAGCTGTAGTACATAACCCGTGATAGAACGACGATCATATTTCTCGTTTCCCAAATCTGCATCCGCGTAAGCTGCTAGTTGCATTGCCGGCGACTCCGTTTTATACCACCCTAGCCCGTACCCACGCGTACCCTGCAGGTAGCGGAGAACACGTTTCGCCAACACAAAGTGTTCTTTTGTGTAGCAGTTGAGGAATTTTTCCAAAGTCCGCACAGCATTCGCGATATCCGGTCGCAAATAGCTAACTAAATACTGAAATGAACCCACAATACTCTGATAATCCACATCAGGATCAATATTCACACGAACAGTCTCCTTGTCAGGATCTCCTGGAAGAGGAAAATTGCCTTTAGCTTGTCGCGTTGGCATCGCCTTGCAATTATCCATCTTAAAACGCTCCAGCAATTGTACTACATAGCCACTCTGTGAAATAGACAGCATCTTGCCAGGAACGTACTTGATCACCATTGACAACAAGTGACTGACATTGCCCAAATCTTTGATCTTGTACTTTTTACTAAGCTCATCCAGTACAAGCTCGTTGTTCTGAATCATAGCTGCAATTACAATGTCGTCGACGTACAGAGTCAAAAAGATAGGACTTCGATTCACCCAGCGAAAGTAAACTCCACTGTCCATCTTGGATCTCTGAAAGCCACAATCTCTCAAATACTTGTCAAGTGTTTTGTACCAAATACGCGGGGCCTGCTTTAAGCCATACATACTTCTCAGCAGCCTGCATACACGACCAGCTCCATCATAAAAAAACTCTGGTTGGCACATGTAGATCTCGCAGTCAATAGGGCCATTGAGGAAAGCAGTCACGAAATCAACATGACGACACAGTAGTCCGTAGTGTAGTGCGAGCAGGAGTACCAACCTCACCGCCTCAGCACACACCACAGAAGCAAACGTCTCCCAAACGTTTAACCCATACTTCTGCTGACAACCTTTGATCGTAATCCGAGCTCGATGTCTCTCCACTTCTCCACGTACATTGCGCTTTCGAGCGAATACCCATGTGCTCGTTAACACATTGGAATCGTTAGGCTTCTCCACCAACCCCCAGGTGTTGTTACGAAGCAATTCAGTGTACTCCTTGTTCAAAGCCTCAATCAACTTGTCAGAGTCAGGTACCTCCAATGCAGCCTTCACTGAAGTTGGCTCCAACAACGCATTCATCGCTTGAATCACCAAACTTTCAGGAAGTTCAATTTCATAGTCGGAAAGTCTAGCATTTGGTCGACGGATACGTGTCGAGCGGCGGAACGATGTTCCTAGCCCAAGCTCTTCTTCGTCTGTATCTGACGATACATCTTCTCCCACTGAGCTTGGACAGCTTCTGTAAGTATCACCTGAAGCAATAGCATCAGCTTCGGCCTCCTCGACATCTCTATCCACATTTTCTTCGCTCACTGGAAAAGATTCAGGCCATTCCCTGAGAGGCATTGGGTAGTGGTGAAGCACACCCACACCTTCGTCAGGATTACCATTCTCTTCACATTGATCTTCATGATCAACAGAGTGAACTTCCTGCTGCAATGCACCGAATGGTGACAGCTAGGCAGCAGCCAACGCCACTCCCACTGGAGTCGAACTCGACAGTTTCGGTGTGGGGTATCCCACACTAACTGGAGATTGCTCCGCAACAGCACAGGCCCACCGCTTGAGCGTGCATTAGATAGTCGTTGTCCTTTTGCAGGAGATGCAGTCAACTCCTCATGAGTTACTGCCGCCATGACTGGCAGACGCACAAGTGGGATCACTTCTGGGAGGACGAAGCGGCCTCGTCGATATTGATTAGTCAAAAGCTGATCCACATAATCGTTATCAACAGTCCAATCTTCATCAAACTCCACAGACCGCAACTCGTGAATGTTACCAGTACGCAAATCTAAAATGCGGTACCCTTCAGAGTTCTTTGCGTATCCGACGAAGAGACCCAACTTACCAGGATTCTCCAACTTATTTACTCTTAGCACCTTTGGAGTAAATGCATGCACAATACAACCCCACACTCGCAGCTTTGCTACGTCTGGTCGCTCACTAAATCGTCGCGTGTACGGAGTATCTCCATCTAGAGCAGTAGATGCACTCACGTTCACCACTTCAACTGCAAATGTGAATGCCTCACCCCACAAGGCAAGAGGCGTGTGTGCCGTTGTTAACAAACTTCGAGCACGGGCCGTCAATACGCCATTCATTTTCTCGACCTGTCCATTCTCTTCCGGACTATAAGCATTCGTCCACAAGAACTCAATGCCTTTGCCCCGGAGGAATGGTTTCACCTTGTTGTTGACTAACTCCTTTCCTTGGTCTGCCGCGAAAACTTCAATGTGATGGCCTTGCGCCAGTAGCCACTGGAGATAAGAAATAACCACACTGCTAGTTTCTTGTTTTTCTTTTAGCAAAAGTCCCCATACATAACGCGTGGCCTCATCTTGGACGAGTTGAAAATGTTGTAAGCCGTCATACGTAGTGATACCCATGTAGCACATGTCAGACATTAGTTTTTGATACGGAGACAAAGCACGTCTTGTTTCAGTCTTCTTATATGACATCCGCTTCATCTTTGAGGATGTACATGTCTAACATTTTCGGTCTTGGTTGATAGAGCTGTCTCCAACACCAGCCAATCCACCAAACCCAGTAGCAGCTTCTTGCATAATCATACGATGCAGCGCAGAATAGTTCAGGTGCGCTAAACGCATATGCCGCCTTTCTAGCCCATTCTCATTTGAAGTCTGAGCTACTGCTTTTACTCCTCGAACATCAGCTGGTCTCGAAAGTAAGCGATATCTAGTTTCTAACTTCTCCAATCGAAAGTGAGCTCCAGCTTTCTTCCACCAGCACACACGTTTTCCACGTTGATGCTCAAAGCCAATTTCCCATCCAGTGTCTTCCAACAAATGCGAACTCAGCAAATTATCGGATCCGGTTGGAGTATGAACAACACCACGTAAAGCTAGCGTTTCTTCACGCTGGGATAGAACATTTTTCACAGAGAGGTTCACATTTCCAATGAGACGCTCTTGTTTAGGGACTCCATCAAAATCTAAGAAGAGATGATTCCGATCTTGTTGTGCATTTTGTAGTAACTTCAGATCAGTACAAACGTGCACGTCCGTAGCCGTATCAAGGACCTATTCCACGATACCAACCTCACGACATTTGGTTGCTGCTGTCTCAACAGCGCCTATCTTGCGTTGTGTCAGTGCGTCGATCTTTCGTGCTCCGTCTGCATCACCAATTTTCTTATTCTACCAGCGCTTGCATTCTGCTTTGGACCGTGCGAGTCATTTGCAGCCGTATTAACTGGACATTTTGCTCGAATGTGGCCAACTTCACCACAATTCCAGCATTCAGGACCTTTCGATTTATCGCCGTTGTCTTTCCCGCCATTTTTCTTTTGAGACTTATATCTCCCACAACCTCTGTTCTTTTTCCCTCCTTTTCCTGCATTGCCTCCAAACTTCTTGTTATTAATATTTGGAGTCTTCCGCGCCGAACTGATACTGAAATGAGGTGCATCTTCTGCAACCTTCACTTTCGCATCCAGATCATCTTCAGCCAGCAGGGCATTCATCACCTGAGCAGACGTGGGGGCGGCATGTTGCACACCAGGCAACGCCAGAACAGCATAATGACGAAAGAACTACCGAACAACTTCACGATGCGTTTGTGAAACATTGCCAAGCAATATTTCTGCTACCTTTCATCACTTATGAGCTTGCTGTAATACTGAAGCTCACGCTTCTGCATTTGCATCTCACGCAACCAATCAGTCAACTTGACTTCTCGAGTATAATTGTTAGCGTAAAGTTGTTGCCGGGCAAAGATGTAGTTCGCATATTCACGTTTGGTTTGTTTATTTTCAAATTGAATTCACATCTCTCTTGCCGACATCTGATGACAAATTAATTCTGCATCTGCCTCTGGCACTCAACGCAAAATAGCATCTCGCGCGGCGTTATCTCTTGCATCAAACTCAGCTCGCAGTCTTGCATGAAAAAAGCGGACATATCACTACCGTCTATAACGCTCCACAAACCCAAGCGAGTCAAAATATCTTAGGTTGCACTGCATAAAGGTCAAAACTTCCCTTCATTACAGGAGGCGTATTCGAGATGTCTTTAATGCCAAGTGCCCCAGCTCCAGCACCACGATAAGTAGGAACCATCGTAACACCTCCAGCGGATCCACATCCAGCCAATCCCGGTCCATACGACATACCTGTCGATCCAAAACCCATCGGCATACAGGCGGTTAAGCCTGACACTGGCAGCGTAGCAGATATTCCACTAGTCATCACTCCACCGAACGTAAAACCACCTTGAAGCGGAGCAACTGCAGTCGTATTCACACCACTAGTAAGCACAATAGACGATCCAGAAGTAGCACCAGTCGCTAATCCAGAAGTACTAGCAGTACTGGTACTGCTACTCGCAGTTGTAGGTGGTGCAACACTGGCAATCGCCGTGGAGGTCGACAATGCTGCCGATATACTTGACGCAGCCATCAGGAGTGATGCCAGGAAGTTCTAGCGTGTTAACTCTCAAAGCTTCACGCGCAGTTGGGCTCATAACCTGTTGCGTTTAGTAGTGGACGTGACGAGAAGACACGATTCGCTCACAGCGATAATTTGGGATTGCGGGAGCTCTGTCCAGGAGAAAGTACTCCAGTTATCAGTAGAATAAACTATTCAATACAAACATGAAGTAACTAGCTAGCAGCCACCGTATTGTTCAATCAGGGACAAGTAGAGCCAGGAACACGACACACCTCAGCTATCGCTGCTCAATACTTCACAGATTTTGCACGTGCCAATGATGCGAACCTCGCTGTCTGTTAAAGTTAGCACTGCGTTGGCTAGCTCTTGACGAGTATAACATTATCGGAGACAAGTATACGGTGTCGAGTATGAGCTTCCACAGAACGTGTCATGTGACCAATCATAGCCACTCATAGTGCCAAAGCGGAATCCATCTTGACTGAGATTTCCTTTTGAGTCAAGGGCCTTCTCAGCTTGGGAAATTCACCGCAGTGGACCTCTGCAAGAGGTCGCGATTGAGCGCTTCCAGATCCATGTCGTAAATAGCGTGAGGGTATAGACTTTCCCACCCAACAACAGCGTAGAAACGTATCCCATACTTGTCAGGTTTTGAAGGTACATAGGATATTACAGACGGCCGAGCTTTAGTCCTCACATTGTTTTTATCCAAGCTACATGCACAAATAGGTGCAGCAACATCGGCAAACTTACACTGTAGAACGCGTAGCATATCTCTGCTTTGCCAGAGCGGATCCATCCATTTATATGCCTCTGTAACACGGTCGGGTGCGTGTAACCGCAAGTTGGCTAGTATGCATTAAAAGCGATTCCGTGACATAACTATCTATGCCAAATCTTGCTGACCTAAAAAACGTGTCTTATTACCAAACGTCCTTTTTTCACTATAGGTAAGAAACGCATTGCGATCTCGAGCTCCATTTAGGCGTCAAACTCCACTGCAGACACCTCAATTTTCCCAAGCCGGCGTATTTTGTCGTCCGTCAGCGCCGCAGCGTCTCACGATAGATTGCGCTAAAAATGAGAGCGAAAAAAAACCGTTTATTGGTGCTCCAAATAAGACCTGCGAACTATTGCTTCATGATTAATACATCCATATACGGGTTTCCTGTAAGTCCACGGCCAGTACCAGGTGCAGGCGTGGCCTCGTCGGCCTTCAATTTCTCTGTGCCAGAAAGTGAGGCTAGTGATTGCGAGGTCTCTTCCTGGGAGTCACAGCCCTCCTCAAAGTCCCATACTGTAACGTCCTCGATAACGATCGTAGTTATCTCCCTCAGTTAGCCAGTCAATTCGCACACTTAGTGAGCTCACGCCTGGAATCGTCCTATCTGTAATGGGCCTCTCCATTACATAAGTAGGTAGATTTATTTACATAAGTAAGTGCACGACTAGCGTGTGCTGAAATTCTGTCATGCCATTGGCTGATATATGGGGAGCCAGACCCATTATTAGCCAATTAGACTATGACGTTATTTGAGTGGCCAGGGCTGTGGCCTTGGTCCTAAAATAAAGTCAGAGTTGATTTTTCCTAAAACCTAAGACTAAGTCGTCCTATTGCGAGCTTCCTCAACACTATAGTGTAAGCAAGAAATGGAGTAAGTACCTGGCCCGTTACACCTGGAAGCACTTCGTAGTGCTTCCAATGACCAAGTTCGACATGAGCCAAGACCTCGACCACGCTGCTTTCCCCCCATCTCACTCGGATCGAGTGGGAAGTTCTCCACCGCCTCGCGGCGGTGTCCGGAGAAGCCGTCGTCACGTCGCTGCTGCGCTCAGCGATGCCCAACGAGCAGCGCGTTGCAGAACAAGAATTCATGGAGCGCGAGCTCGCCGATGCAAATCGGCGAGTGTCAACTCCCTCGCGTATCTCCACGAATGACGTCGTGGAGCTAGAGACGGCCACCTACTTCGTTGCCGGAGAAGACCGACTTCCGCTGAATCGCTGGTTTCAAGAGATCGACATCGCCATCGCCTCGAGGTTGATCGAGGCGCATTCCGCGAAGGTCCATTTCCTCCTCTCGTGGCTGTCTGAGAAAGCCAAGAAGTGGGCTCTCGGCAAGTTGGATGTCGATCCCAACGTCTTCTTCACTCTGGATACCCTCCAGAGTGACCTTCGGCTCGCGTTCGAGCCGCCGCAAGATGAATCCTGAATTCGGGCAGACTTCTTCGCCCTTCGACAAGGTACGATGACTATGCACGACTACGTCCAGAAGACACGACACCTCGCGTCGTGTATCATGTCTAAGCCCATCGATATGGCCTCTCAGGTTCATGTGTTCGTGTTCGGTATGCGCGAAGGCATGACGCGCTACTGCCTTACAAGATCGGACCCTTCTACACTCGAAGAGGGCCTTGCCCTCGCCCTACGCGAGGACTGCGTGGTTGCGGCGCTATACGCTCACGCGCTACCTGCTTCAGCTCGGGAAACTGCGCCCGGGCCCATGGACATCGTCGCTATCGATGCGACGAGTAATTGCAAGCGTCATGTAGCGCGTCGGACCGGTGCTCGGAACAGTCGTTCTCTCACCTGCTTCCGTTACCGGATTGTCGCGATATCGCGCGGCGAAGTGCCGCGCGCCAGATCCAGTGCTTGCGCATGTCGATGCCGAGCCCGTGAGTTCTGACCAGCCAAAACACGGTCAGGGTCAGTAGGTGCGGGGTTCCCTACTGGCTGGCATGGAGGTCCGGGTCCCCCGGTGGCAACCCAACCTCTTAGCCCTCCTGCCTCATGCACACGTTCATGCCACCCCCACGCCGAGCGATTCAAGATTGAGCATTGTAAGTCTTCATGTCGCCGGTACCCGGCGACCACTGCGAGCGCTCCTTGATTCAGGAGCGACCAGCAACTTTTTCTGCGCGTCGTGCTTATCCGTACTCCCGTCGGACATCACTGTTCGCAAAGGTAGAGGGGAGGTCCCTGTCAAGTTGGCCGATGGGAATTCACGCCGCGTCGCGCAGCGCGAGATTACACTTCCGTACATGATCGACGGTTTCCGAAGCAACGACGACTTCCTCGTCATTGCGATGAGTTACGCGTTTGACTGCATCCTGGGTGTGCCGTGGTTGACGCGCTATCGACCAGAGATTGACTGGTTGGCCCGATCGGTCAAGCGGCGCAGTGATTATGATGTGGTGAGGTGTTCACACACCTCCTGGTCGCCCAGAAGGATTGGCCTCACGTCACCGTCGTGGTCCGGTCATCCACGACGCACATTGTGCACAGAGTGAGCGATGGCCCTCTCTGAACGGCTTGCGCAGTGCTGTTTGCTGACGAATCCCGTCGGGGACGTGGGGAAGAAGACCAACTGGCGGTCGAGAAGGGGCTCTCACAGACGAACGGGACGGCGGTCGAGCAGGGGCTCCCGTCAATTGAGCCGGTGGTCGAGCAGTTGGCGCTCCCGCTGAACACTCTACCGCGGTCGAGCAGGGGCTCTCGCTAGAGGGGGGTGACCTCTCATCCAGCGAGAGCGACTCATCATCCTCGAGCTCGCACTCGAGGCGGCGAAAGATAAAGTCGAAGCGGCGTCGGCTAAAACCTCGCCGAGAGCCCGTACCAAGTGACAGCTCACCGACGGAGTCGGTCTGCGTACTTGAGTATGTGGAAGGTACCTCCGGTCGTCGACGAGCACTGGAGCTGGCACATTCACCTCGAGCGGCGGGGTCGATCACCCGACTTCCAGGTCTCTCCTGTAAGAACTTCCTTCGCGGCCTCAAGGACGATGTAATCGAACAGGTTTGCCTGATCACCGACGCCGATTCGGCGTCGCTCGAAGTGAATGCAGTCAGTGACGACGACGCTCCCTCGCGCCCAAAGAGCGCTGAACCAAAGTCGGCCCGCGAGGAGCGCTTCGCAGCACAATCTTGGGAAGCACTACGCGAATCCGGCAATCCAGTCTACGAGTCCGTTCTCGAATAAGAATATGTCTTTCCGGATAAGATCCCTGATTATTTCCAGCCGACCGAGGAATTCGCCATGAGATCGATCTCGTGCCCGGCTCCAAGTATTGTGTGACGCGGCAGTGGCCGCTCTTGTGAGATCAGGTCCAAGCTATCGATGACTTCTTCGAGAGCCGCCGCAAGGCGGGTCATGTGCGTGAGAGCACATCACCGCACTCCAGTCCGACCTTCTGTGTGAAGAAAGCCACGGGTGGGTGGCGCATCATCCATGCCTTCAACAAGCTGAACGACGCTACCATCCCTGTCCAGACGCCGATTCCTCGGAAGGACATGGTGCTCGATGAAATGTCGGATAGTGAGGTCTTCAGCGAAATCGACTTGACCGATGGGTTCTACCAAATCCTCATGAGGCTGAGAGACATACCGCTCACAGCGGTTAGCACTCCCAGTGGTATGCTCTGGGAGTGACTTGATATGCCACGAGGCTTGAAGAATGCTTCCGCCACGTTCAATCGCATGGTATCCCATGTGCTTCGCCCGCTCCGCGATTTCGCACCGATTTACTTCAGCAACAGCTTCGTACACAGTCGCGTTGAGGGAGGCCTCAGCACGTTTGAAGTCCACTTGAAGCATCTGAGGCAAGTCTTCCAAGTGATGCGCGAAAACAAGCTGTATGCCAACTTGAAAAAGTGCATATTCTGCGCGCCGAAGGTTCCGGTGCTTGGTGCCTTGAGAGCAAGAACGGCGTCCGCGCCGACCCCGAGGAAGTGTCGTCGATATGTGCGTGGCCTACGCCACAAAATCCCACTGAATTGCGTCAGTGGCTGGGTCTCGCAAATTATCTCCACAAGTACACGAAGAATTACGCCGGATTGATCCAGCCGCTTTCTTCGTTGCTAAAGAAAGATGTGTCGTGGTCGCGGACTCCCGCACATCAGACCGCCTTCGACTCGGTGAAGAAGAGTCTCGCCGAGGCCACAGTCCTCGCTCTCCCGGATGACTCGAAGCCTTTTCACGTCGTCTGCGACGCGAGCGATTTCGTCATCGGCTGCGCGCTGATGCAATACGACGATGAAGATCGAGAGCGTGGCGTGAGCTACCACCCCAGACAGATGAAGCCGGTGGAGCGCAATTACCCTGCTCACGACAAGGGGCTCCTTGCGATGCGCTACGCTCTGATCAAGCTCGGAGTGTACTTGTTGGGTGAGGATATCTTCGCGGTGTACGCCAACCACGCATCGCTGAGGACAGCGATGAAGAGTCCCCATCTATCCCAGCGAATGGCCCGTTCGCTTTCGCTACAACTTCGTTGTCCATTACAAGCCCGGCAATAACTACTTTCTCGCCGACGCTTTGTCTCGGCGTCCCGACTACGACCCACGCGGTGCATTGGGTCGACAAGCTTTGCTGGATGAAGACGATGTAGACGAGTGTGCCATGTGCGAGGCGTCAGGAGTCAACCTGACGAGCGTCTCTCCGGTAATTCCACTTCGCGACGAGATCCGAGCTGCTTACGAACATGACTCGATGTGCTCCAATATCCTGGAGCATCTCTGCTTTCCCAGCGCTGATACACTAGGAGCCCTTTCCCGCTCTGCACGAAACAAAATCCACCGATATCGTCTCTAGGATGAGCTGCTAACGTACAGCATCGACAGCTTCGATGCCCCACGTGTCGTTGTCCCTAACGACCCCGATCTGCGCTCACGGATTATCCATGAGTTTCATGATGCCCCGCTGGGCGCTCATCTCGGTCGCGAGAAGACGTTTGCCGGTGTGTCACGCGGCTTTTATTGACCCCACCTGTACAAATGGGGCTTAAGTGGGTGCGCATCTGCGAGACCTGCCAGTGCGTGAAACCTGCCTCGTCTTCGCAGGATCCCTTGCGTCCTCTACCAGTGGCCACCGAGGCATGGCGCTCGGTGTCGATGGACTTCATCTTCGGGCTCCCACCCGATGCTAAAGGACGTTCAGGTGTCTTGGTGTTCGTAGACCGCTTCAGCAAGATATCTCACCTGAATCCGGTGTCGGATTAATCATCGCGGCAGATACCGCGGTGCACTTCATCGATGCTGTCTTCCGCCATCATGGCCTTCCTGAATCCACCGTCTCCGACCGCGACCCGCGCTTCACGTCGGCCTTCTGGTCAAAGCTCTTTGAGCTACTGGGCTCGAAGCTGTTGATGTTCACAGCAGCCCATCCGGTAACGGACGGCCAGACGGAGCGCGTAAATCGCGTCCTCGAAGACGTCATTCGAAGCGACGTCGTTCTCCAGCTGGAACTCGTTTCCGCCTCTGGTTGAGTTCGCGCTGAACAACGCGGTACACGCGTCGACTGAACCGACGCCCTTCTTTATTAACAGCGCGCGACACCAGCGTGTCCCTGCTCTCCTCGCCGTGGGCCATCCCACCGCGCTGTGTGTCTTCACGCTTGGTGGGGAAGAAGCTGCCGACAAGCCGTCTACTCCGGCTCCGATGTCTCCGGCGGCAACACCGGTACTGGGTCAACCGGTACATACACCGGTTGCTAATGATATCTCGAGTGTATCCCCTGTTCCCACGTCGGTCAACGCAGTGACCTGCTCCACATCGAGCCCACTTGCGCCGGCTAACTACGCGCCGCAGCATGCGGCACGACCAATCGACTCCGTAGTCGTCTCCGACTTCGTACTACAGCGCCAAGCAATCACCCGCTATGTTCGAGACGCACTGCAGGATGCAGTGGACAAGCAGAAGGAGAACGCCGATAAGACTGACCGCAAGAACACAACCACGTTTACGACAGGCGAACACGTGCTCCTGTCAACTGAAGGTATCGGAAACTCTGCGGTTACCAACCTCGGCGCTTTATTGGGCCGTTTACGGTAATCAAGGCCATTGGTGATGCTTATATGCTTGGCATTCCTATGTCACTACGTCTGTATCCGACGGGTTACATCGGGCGACTCAAGAAGTATCACCCCGCTACGATTCCAGAGTCGTCTCAGTCTACTGAGCCGGAGCATGCGTCGAGCGACCTTCTCGACGGGCGCGGCAAGCCATCGATCCATCCGCACCAGGAGTCGGATCTCGAGGCTGTATACCCGTTTGTCAATGTCCGTGACCCGACCTCTCCAGCATCTGCAACCGAGCACGGATCTCTCGGTTTGACGGACGCAGCTGCGCACTCTCCCCGGTGGCCCGGGCGGTCTGATCGAGAGCCTCATCCAACTTTTGCTGGGCATCCAAATAGCGGTTCAGCAAATCGTTCTCGTTCTGGGCAGCCAGAACGCGAGTGCTATCGACGCGACGGTCCTCCTCCTGTTGTTGACGCTGCCGGAGAAATCTGCTTGATTGTTGAGCACATCGTTGCCCACGAAGATCCACTTCGCGCTCCCAAACATCATCGTGGGCTCGCCCACGATATTCCGGCCGACCGTTGCTATCGGGTACTATTCCTCGGGGTTCCTCCTGACGAGGATACGTGGGAGCCTCGTGCCGATCTCCTTCGTGACGCCCCGCATGTGGTCCAGACGTAGGAGTCCAATCTCGCTGCGAACCACCATGTGCTGCATGCCAGCTCGCACGAGGAGAACGACTCGAGCGATCACGCGAACGTGATCGAGACCGATGACTTGGTCGACCACGCGAACGGGACCGAGATCTGCGATTTGAGCGACCACGCGTACGTGATCGAGAACGACCACTTGGACGACCACGCGAATACGATCGCGATCGGCGGCTTGAGCGGCCGCGCAACCGAGACCGAGTCCAATGCCAAGAATTTTCACGTGCAGAGCGTCGACGTGAGCCGGCGCGACTAGAGGCGCGCACGTTCTCGGCCAACGAGCGACGATACTTCTCGATCCACCCGTGTTCTTGTTCACCGAGCGGATACTCGGCGATGTGACTTCTCCACTCCTCGACAGTCGGACGCGATCCAGTGCAAGTACCACAACCTTCAGCGACCCTCACGTAGCAGATGCGGTGCATGTCCTCTCATGCGCTGGTGCAGACACGCTCACGGAGTTCCGTGAGCGAGTGCTCCTTGACGATCTCCTCGCGGTACACCAGCCAACCGACGAAGCTCTCCCCTTCTTCCTGCGTCCGGTTCCAGCGCCGGATGAAAGCGCATTACGACTCCTGCAATGCGCCGTATGCGACACCCTCGGCAGGCTTCTGCCGCAGTCCGCGGTCGCGCCGGAAGTGATCCTTCATCGTGTCCAGTCCGGAGCCCGCGCTCCGGATATATCGAAGAGAGCCCATGCCCGGAGCTGGTCGTCCATCACGCGCGTGCCGCGTGCCGCTGGTGTCGACGACGTCGCCGTCGTCGGTGTTCCCGTCCGCTGCTACTCCATCGTGTTGCTTGTCAAGTTTTCCGCAAGTTGAGCTGTGTCGCTCCTGGGCTTCGCAGGAGATGTCTCCGTCTCTGTTTCGCTCCGTCCGTTAGCCAAGTCCCCGTTCGCCATCTTCACACAGATTGATTTTTTCTTCGCCCACTGCTTATGTTGCGTAAGTGCAACTTTAAGAGGGGGTAATGTAACGGGCCCCTCCATTACATAAGGAGGTAGATTTCCTTACATAAGTAGGTACATCAGCACACGATAAGCGTGTGCTGAAATTCTGTCATGCCATTTACTGATATATGGGGAGCCATACCCATTATTAGCCAATTAGACTATGACGTTATTTGAGTGGCCAGGGCTGTGGCCTTGGTCCTAAAATAAAGTCAGAGTTGATTTTACCTTAAACCTAAGACTAAGTCGTCCTATTGCGAGCTCCTCAACACTATATTGTAAGCAAGTAACGGAGTAAATACCTGACCCGTTACACTTTTGCTGTACCAGAATAGTGATTACGGCTACCAGCGGCACTGATACTTTCTTCGCTGGTTTCGCTAGTGTATTATAGCATTTCTTGCATTAAATCGGGCTGTTAAACGAATTGTCAATCTCAAATATTGCCAACATCGCCAGTATGCAAACTCCATGAGCTTAGCACTCACAGTCAGGTATGCTACACGTACGCAACGAGTCTCCCTTTTCTTTGTCAGCGTTTTTGCAGTTTTGACACCGTTGCAGATCTCGAAACTAGCAAACTATTTGTTGCTGTGTGTTCATGGCATCCATTGAGGCTACTTCTGCATTATTGCAACATGAACTGGGTGGTGTTGACAGATCGCCAACAATGCTGCCTGGGTGCGGACGTGTTGGCATTGAGTCCAATTCGTCATCTTAGCTGTAAGCAAGGCCGCTAGTCTCGTGAATGTCTGTTCGATGCTGATTGAAACAACAGCGACCGAGGTTTGCTCCACACGGCTACGCGTGAGAAGAAGAAGCTAAAATACCAATAGTGGCGCCACCCCTTGAAAGATCTTACGACAACAAGGGCTGCTTGACGGTAATGGAATGCGTGACGGATACTGTGTCGATCGGCAGCAAGATGTTCGTCACCGTCGTGTCAGTTTTCACACTGTCCATAACATCGCATTGAGGAGAAATCTGCGCCGGTCTTGCGGACCAGAGATCCGAGAAGCTTCACTGGAAACGGTAGTATGCGCTCTTAATAAGGTGGTCATTACAGTGCGAATATCGTCCGCCTTGCATAAGACGTGTCGGTAGTTCTTCGGCGGTCCCGATGCGCGCTTCTTTGACTTCCTGCCCATGATTACAGCTTGCCCACCAAAACAAAGTCTTAGTTGCTGAGTTGTGGGAGTTTTGGTGCAAGATCGTATTATATTTTCTGACCAATCAGAGGTAT
Organism: Phytophthora infestans T30-4; assembly: GCF_000142945.1. Lineage (NCBI taxonomy): Eukaryota > Oomycota > Peronosporomycetes > Peronosporales > Peronosporaceae > Phytophthora > Phytophthora infestans. The sequence continues at coordinate 1,769,069 of NW_003303748.1, read as the reverse complement.
GTAAATATCTGAGTTGCTGCGAGAAAAAAATCTAGTTACTGCGCAATTGGCTACGACTAATCAATCAATCGATTATTTTTTGTTTTGACCCTCACATTTAACCCACCGATTTCCACATTTACAGCCTTTGGGCATGTGCCCTGACTTATCAAACCCCGGATGCAAACCATAATAAACAGAGCATGACGATCGCCGCAATTGAAGACAGAGTTGGCGTCAAGACTAGCGAGTAACTGATGACTGAAATTTCTGTACCTGCAGGAGATGCGTTTTGTGACCGTAGGCCCATTCTCAACCGGACGCACCGCATCGCACATTTTTGTACGATGAGGCCCCATGTTCCAGCATATTCCCTTGTGCGCTATGATTGAAGCAGCAACATCAGTTGAGCGTACTATTATATCAGTTTTGCACCATCAAACTAGTAGTATTGAGGTGTGTTTGACATACTGCCCAATCTACACACTACCTGTAGTAGAGTATTAGCCTTGCAGTTAATCTGTGCTCAATAATCCCTTGGTAAATGCGCTCACTGTATTTGAGTATGATGTACAGCAAACTTGATGCGGAGCAGATTCAACATTTTTACTAGTCAGAATTATCACGTAGTCTGTTTGGTGGTTTTGTCATGCAAGGCCTAAACGTCGTTGAGCGGCGATTTGCTCGCATGCTTCGCATGAGCGTCTATTTTTGTACTTCGCCGCATGCGGCCACCTATCCCTGAAGTCCGTATAAGCCAATCATATACCTCTGTTTGGACGCATGCGGCCGCCTGAGCCGGTTGAGATTGGGCCATATCCAAGCCAGGTGAAAATCACGTTTAGGAAAATCGTGCTAAACTTGAGGAATCCATATAGTATAACTCAAAAACTTTTCATTATACCGTGCCCGCTAACTTCGTTTTGGCTTCGTCCATTGAACAGAATCAAAACTCGAACGAAGTTAGCGATTATTTCTGGCGAGCCGGCGTACACTTGAGGTAACTATGCAAAATATTCGTACCCCAAATAACTTCGTCCGATATTCATGATTGAGATAATGAGTTCTCGCAGCATTACACAAGCGAGTCGCGTGGCTGCGTGCTGGGACTCGGTGGCGTGCTAGGAGTTGGTGATATGTGTGGCGTGCTTAGAGTTGGTGACGTGTGGGTATTGGCTGCGTGCTCGGACTCGGTCACGTGCTCGAATGGGGTGGATAATTCGCCGTTGGTGATGTGATTGGGGGGGCTCCGTTCTCCTCATACCGGTCCAGGGTCAGAAAAATGTGGTACAATAAGTCTGCTATTAAATGACAAATTGTATTTATTAATTAATGCTTTCTATTATTCTTTGTGGGACTCTGAGCTCACGAATGGACAAGTTGAGACTGGCGTTGGAGCTCCATACGTGGCACCGCGCCGACGTGTCGAGTGAGACTGGATTTTTTAGTCAACTTAGCATCGTGGTCCTAGTCGTACACAGACCTCAACACTTTGTCGATATAAGCGCCACGTGCGCGTCTGTGGAAGTGACTGTCACCTCCAAAAATACATTTGAATATGCATTATAAAAATCCACAAGTAGCAGGCACGCTAGCGCGTGAAACGGGTCAATGCTACAGAACAGAAATCAATATATTCTGCTGTTGGCTGACCTTGATGCTGCAGTTATATGGTATAATATAATTCTATCATTATTTTTATATTCATGTTGATAGTAATTCTTACCGCGTGACATCGACAAGAAAAAAACGTCCATGCCAATACAAGTCAGAAAAGTGAATCATTTCTCACGTCGGAACTGCGCTCGATTGCTAAACACTGGTTGCTGGGTAGAGTGCGATCAGGGAGACCTTTCGTTTCTGAAACAATTATTGTAGAAATTGAGCGTAGGTCCTCGATAGTCATTGGTGGCGCTTGTTCCTTCAATTTTTATTAGTTGTTATTGACAGCATCAGATACTGTTTCTGCTGGTCTTTATTGACTGTACCGCTCGGTATCAGAGCGGAACAAATCTGTCTTCGTCACCTCTTCCAGTTGGCGCTTATTCGAGCTCATCGATGTTTACCAATGAATGTAAGGATATCGAAGCAGGAAGGCAAGAAACTTCCCAAACATATTTTCCCTTCTTGAATCTGTCTTAATCGCTGTAAGATCCAAGTTTTTATCGATATGCTTCTTAAGAAAGGCGTTGAATTTTGTACGGGCAGTGGCGTCCTGCTTTCTTGAGGCTGACCAGTGCTCTTACAAAAAAATGAAAAATTGTACTGGGTTTCACAGAAGCACGTAATAATCATTGCAATATACCAATCCGCAATAATAAATTATTCAATTATTTTGCTGTATTGCAAGGGTCAGGACGGGGCAGTGGTGTGAGATTGACCCTATCACGCCACTGGCTTGGGTTCGAAGCCCACTGCTGCAGAGAAGGCTGGTGACTATCATCCAAGCTGGGTTATTTTAGCCAACCAAATATAGCCGGCGACGGCAAGATACGAGCCAGCCTGAGCAGCAGTTTTGTTGGGTTCTGATAAAAAAAAACATTAAATTTGGACGAACACAAAATAAGGAGTCTAAATCTTTTTTTTTCGGCAGCGTTGTAGCTCTCAAGATTCTCATGCGCAAGCTACTTTCTAAATATCAGCAATGCCAACAAGCGAGGTGAAGCTCCAAAGGTCACGATTCGCTCGTAGAAACACGAACATCTCAATGTTCGCTGGCAGCAGACTTGACCGCCGTGGGGTGAGAATTAGCTTGCACTGTGAAAAGAGGCGCTCACATCGGTTGCTAGTCGGCCTCAGTTGGCTCAACCACTCGTCGTACTTCTGTGCTGACGCATGGCGAGGCTTCTTGGCTTGTCGGAGTGTGGCTGTAGCGAAGTCCACCTGCTTGGTCGGCCGGGCTGAAGAAGGTTGGACGACCAGAAAGGGCTCCACAGCAGCTTCTTCGTCCGCTTGAAGCCTGCGACCACCCTAAACGTTCACGACGGCTCGCTCAAAGACAGGATAGTGCACGATACTGGCATCAGCCTTGAGGTAACTTGCCGTTACCGGGTACTTCACCACCACAGCGTCGAAATGGAGCCGGACGTCAGCAAGCGTTAGCTCCTCGCTCTGCAACTTTACGCATACGCTATCAAGGTCACCCAGCTTACTCAGAAGCTGAGCAATGCGGCGGTGAGAGCTTGGACGTGGCACTAAATCTTCAACGGTTTGCACCATCTTGATAGCGTCTCGAATCTCGACATAGCGCTTGAGCATCTCGTAAGTACGGGTCACGTTGGCCTTCAGCGGCTTGAGGCCCGTGAACGCTGCCAGCGCTGCGCAGTTGTTTGGGTGTCGCAGCTGGATGCACAGAGCTTGAACTTCAGCGATGAGATCCTCATATTCGGTTAGATACTCGAAAACGGCCAGATTGAAGCGGTGGCTTGTACAGTCGATCAGGGGAACCTTGAGCTGAATAGCGATAGCCTTGTTCGTCGGGCAGTTATCGCCGACGACAAAGCGCAGCATCTCTCGGTTCTTTTCGTAGACACCAAGAGCGTTGTCGATCATTTCAATGTGAGCATCAGCCGACTGCCCATCCTCAGCCATCGAAATAGACAGCAGCGGCTGTCTCCGCACGCCGTCGCGAGCACTAACGCCGAAGATGCCAACAAAGTGGACTGTTCCGCAGGTCCATCCGTCGAACATCAAGCCGAAGCTGTCCCCGAGAAGCCCAGCGACGGTAGCACCCACTTGCGAGGTCACGTGACGCATGTGGCGAAGAAGCGTCTGGGATGACACGGGCTTAATCCCAGCTAGTCCCCGCGTCAGCGTGTCGTCCACCTCCGATAACGGAAGGTTTCGCATGATCACTCACTCCATCCACTTGAATATCTCCATCGTCCTGGTGTCAACGAAGCCGTGGTCCTGAAGCGTCTGGCCCTGGTGAGTTGCCTCAAAGACGGCGAGGTGGTCTGGGTGCTTCGTCGCAAGATGACTGAGCAGGTTTGAGTAGCCGGATCCAGGAGCTTGTTTGCGACTCGTATTGCACTGCTTGCACGTGAAGACGCCGTTGCCGCAATCCGTAAAGTAGAAGTTGCACACGCTGCGAGAAGTCGACATGGGCCCGAGAGGTTGGAATGAAGAATGAGAGTAAGTCTGTCCGCTAGCAGACGACTAACTAGAACCTCCCAGAACCACCAACGTCGAGGCACCTTCCCACCAGTCAACTGGTAAAAAATCAATAAAGTAATTACGGGGACAATTTTATATCTTACGGACTTTTACGAAAGCCAATAATAAATTATTAAATAAATACAATGCTATAATAATTGTATTATATTTATTTTTCCAGAGCACTGAGGCTGGCCCTAGCTCACTCTCCATTAGGTCTACAATTGTCTCGTCATCTGCATTCCTTCGGGTTTTAGCTATAGAACCTTGGGCTGTTCGTAACGGATTATAATGCTGTTCGAATGTTGTAGTAAGAGTATTTGTAGCTATTCTTATCATCGTCGACGAAGATAAGCAAATACCCTACTTTATAGCATACCTATCCCAGCCTTCGCGAAACCGTGGTGAAGGCGCCCATGAAACGGCCGATCAAGCGACATGTATTGCTGTGTAGAGGCAATATATTGGTCTATTATACTTTGCACTTTGGCAAACCAAATTAACATGTAATTTTGGCTAATATACTAAGAATAATCGAGCGTAGTAACTCGATCTTACGATTTCTTCTCATAATTCGATGAGCGACTTTGCACCCTTTGAGACAGGTTGCACGAACGTTGCATGATCTCAAACACGCCCTGATTTGGGCCCCAGGCTCCAGGGATTCGCAGTTCTCAGCTTGCTCAGTCAGGGATCGATAGTGGCGTGATTTTTCACCAAACAGCTATAGTTGAGCAGTATTACTGTCCACAAAACTAGTACTCGAGTATTATTACCGAGACGGTGAGAGCTACTACTTTAGTAGTAATACGATATTACTGGACTTATAACATTGTCGACCACCTAAAAATCAAGACAATACACCGTTCACTCTAATTAGTCATGCCACGACTATGTACCGTGAGCGCCGTTTTGAAATTTGATTTGTACTAAATCCACTTTTAATTACTAATAGCGTTGTTGTAAAGGCATACTATTAGTATGCATTTCAATGCTTTTGTCCTTTTCACTTTGCCTGATGCTCGATTTATGATAAACAGAAATCGTTTTATTAAATCGAGGGCTTTAAAAAGTACAAATCGATCTAGCTAGACTGGCAGATAAATGGAGCTACAGCAGCGCTCGGCATCGATCAACCACCAAATCCACATCGGTATCCTGAAAATCGACCATTTTTGCCGTTTTGAAATGGTAATTCGATCACAGATAATACAAATCGATGCCTGCCTCTTCCCATCTCATTTTTACGCGTGGTTTTGTGGGAGAAACTACGGAGCACCGAACTTCGGAGCACCGTGCTTCTCCGCGAGGCAAACCATACATCTCGCTTTGTTTTCGACAGCTGCGCATGACTGGTAAAGACTGGCTAGTCTACCTCGTAGCCCGACTCATTGCGGGACAAGCTCGCTTTACGGCGTAGTCAAACAGCAGACACCCCTCAACCGTCGGGACATAAATCAAACAATAGAGAAGTCACTAACACATTAAATTTGCAAACACGACGTTGTCGAGTGACCGTTCATTCATCAATGGCAAAACTGGAGGGGTGGTGCGCATAAAGGCTTTTATAACTGGATAACAGCGCTGTTGCCGCCAGACGTATCGTCTCGAGGGAAACATTTCGCTACCGAGGAGCTCAATGGATCCCACGAGCGCGTAACGACGGAAAGATGACTGCGGGATCGCCAATGAAAATCTCTAAGAAAAAAGTGACTAGGCTTGTCACAGTCAGAGCGTGACCTCCACTTACAAGGTGTTGAGGACCCTGGTTTCAATGTCGACGATTACCCACAGGGCATCCAAGACAGCCGCAGTAATCCGTTCTGTTACCCGTACAGGGGAAAGACTGCAGACACACCTACCGTTCTTCAAGACGCCGCTCCTATCCGAGTGGCCCGGACCGGATCACAGGCACCAATCGCCCGAGCGTTTGGCCAATTTATCCAGTTACATGACGAATTAACTGGCGAAGTGATAAATTCCGCCCTAACGGCGGAGTCAACTGCTATGGCTATGACAATTAGAGAAAATGACTATCAGCTTGCGGCATTACGTGCAGCAGCTGTTGTAGACTGTTTAGGTGGATTGATTGGTAGTGTCGGCGCGGAATCGCGACGGAAAAGTTTGAGCATTTTCACGACGTGAGTGGGTTGATGGGAGCTACGAGATTGCAGCTTCATAACGGATTACACACAGACTCGGAAGCCAAGAAAACTGTTACGGCCACGGATGCTGCATTCGTTGGAGCTAATACTGCGCTCAAAGAGTTTATAAGCAACGCAAAAAAATCAAATTCGCGCTTCAGGTCGGTAAATCGAGAGCGAGCTCTATCTGTAACTAACACACGAGGAATATATATTCCGTTCTTCATCAGCATGTCTTTAGCGTCGATAGAGCCCATGAGTAGTTAGGCTCAGCCTCACCAGGCAACCAACACTCAGCCAGTGGTAAACCGCGTTCATACCTGTCACTGTGATGATGCGGAGTAACGGATACTTGTACTTGTTGGTTTTGTAGGTACTATCGAGAACCAAAACATCTAAATAATCTTTGGCGAGCTCCAGGGCACCATAGAAGATAACGTAGTCGGTTACTTCCGCTCTCCACTTCATAGCGATATTCGAATTTATGTTTTTGGAGAACTTGAAACAGAACCTAGCGGATGTAAGCTGATTCCGCCGATGCGTTGTCGTTTTGCTTGAAATGTCTTTTGGAATGATCAACGTATTTTTATCACAGTGAAGAAATATAGCATACGTCCTAGAAGCAGCGACTTCATGTGCGAATATGAGCTCATTCACGTTTTGATTTTTACCAGGTTGATCGTTCTTGGCTGCACGTTGACGATGAGGGACGTGCACGCGGATATCGCGAGAAGGTGGATGGTTATGGATATGACTGCCATCTCGAGTGTACATGATCTTCCATGGTCTTGTAGGATTCGTACCATCAACAGTTACAGTTTTGGTGCGCATAGAGCATCTGAACCGACCGGAGCGTCGTTTGTGCGTACACGGTCTTGATCTCGCAGACGTCGAGTGTCCTTGGGCTTACCCTATTGATCACACGCAAATAGTCTGTATATCACGTCTCCGTTTTTGTTTCTTTCTAGCTGCTTTTTAGTTACGTTGTAGCCATGTTGTGCAGTCCACGCATGAATAGTAGCTTCTGCATCAGCTTCACTCAAAAACATTTCAACAGGAGGTGGCCTTATTTGATAGTTGGTTGGTCCCGCTGCGACTGTTGTAGACTCGATTGGTATCGATGCAATTGGGGATATGAGCATGGACGGCTCAGTTAATCCAGCTCCCGACAAAAGCGGAGCTAACACAATAGTTGGGTTTGACTGTGTGCATGCATAAGCCTCATGGAGTGTTGCTCCCGTGGGTACCGACTGTGCGCTGAGCGACATAGCCTGCAGCAGTACTTCCGAATCAAAAGGCGGCTTTATGGGCCTCCTTTCGAAAAGTGACGAAGATGCGGATTCGAGAGAACCAGTAGTTTAGGCCGTAGGCACATCCGCAGTGGACGTAGTGAGCATTAACTGCACGTTCTCTTCAACAGGTTCGTCAGGAGTTGGATACGGGACAGAGGATGAATGGGCTGACAGCGTAGAACGTCGAGGCTCCAAAAGTATTCCCAGCTTTACGCTTAGACAAAGGGGTGGTTTCTGCGTGGATGTAGCTTAGAATAATTAGCTACGTCGTGTTTGTAAATATGGCGTATTTGTGTCACAACTGTAGGTTCTATTTATGTCCCGGTGCCCCGAAGCTTGGTGCTCCGAAGCTTTTCTCTGGTTTTATGCTCCGACCATGCTCGATCTAGGCTATAAAACGGATAAACATTCCATCTGCAGAGCACAATAATAGTTGAGCATAGTAGCTCGTCGAGGTCTATGCTGCCTATTTGCGTAAAAAAAATAATGTCTTTTATCACAATCTGTGGGATGATTCGTTGCACTATTTAGGTCACACGGCTAATTAGGGTGAACGGCGTAATGGTCCTCTTTAGCAATCTAGGACAACGACCAATACCCAAATGACCCGGGCAAGGCTAAAACAGAAGAATTAAAAGGCTTCAAATGCAGACAATCTCTAAAATTTGGAGATTGTAGGCCAGCATTTAATGCTGGTTGCGGCTATCCGCATGGCGTCGTGGATTCCTAATAAATACAGAATTACCACTCATTGGTCCAGACCAAACGACTGGTGCTTGCCATACCTGCTCATAACGGTCCTGTAGGACGAAACGTGCCTGCATGTGACCAATCCACCAGCGAAGCTCACTGTTATCATCAAAAACGCTCACGACGAAATACACGTTTGAATTTGTAGCAACATGTCGAGAAGCTGCTGTGAAATACTCGAATGAGCTGTCTAAACACAATGTTTTTCTGCTAGTAGTTAGATAGTAGTAAGCTATTAGGATACTTGTCGCTCAGGAGCTAATGCATTAGGTACGATTGTAGCTTGATTGTCTTTTTTTATTAAGCTGCTAATAAAAACAGATTTTTTGAAATTTATATTTTTAAGCGAAATCTCGGCTTGATAAATCGGCGACATGGTTGAATTTTTCTGCTAAGCTTTCAGCAAAAAGGGTAAATAGTGTGGCCCACGGTATTTGCGCATCAAGGTTCGACATACGAGATGACGTATTAGTGTGGGCTACGGTATTAGCGCACACGGTGTCCTAGCGTAATTAGTGAGGGCCACACTAAAAGTGTCATTGAGCGAATAGCAAGAACTTCATTATTCTTCGATGGCAACCACTTTATGGCCGTTTGCATTGTCCATTTATACGGCTTGTCGTCTTCTGTCACGAGGGTGAGCAACTATGATGATTGTTCCAGTCTGGAACTTCCGATAATCAAAACTGCAGCTACATGTATTATATCCAGAGCGCTCCAGACGATGTACCGAGTGTGACGTATCACAGTGGGTCTTGTCCGTAATGATGTCAAAATGTGCTTCCATGTTGAAAGTACACCTTTTCAACTTCAAAATGGCGACAGGTAAAATCAAAGTGACAAAACGTAAGTTCAAAATGAC
>NW_003303748.1:1754444-1759206 GCF_000142945.1 Phytophthora infestans T30-4 | reverse complement strand
TTAACCCCCCTTTAACTTTAAACCTGTGAGTTTAAAATGGCCGAAATGAGTGGGGGGCGACACTTTTTCCATTTTCTCACACCCAACACTAAATACACCCTTCACTTCTCTACTGAATTATGGTAACTCCGCTACTTGCCGACGGCGAAGCAGTCTGCCTACAACCAATCGAATTACAGCATTTCGCGAAACGTGATTGAATGCTGTGCGGCACCACGCATGTTCGGAACTCCATTGAACTTCATTCGCGAATTTCCTCGCAGTGCGGCACGAGGACGAAATCCGAGAGAGCAAACTGCGTTATGCTGACACCACCAATGCCCGTATTCCTCCCAGCTCCTAAGAAGGATGCTGTCGCCGTGGCACAATGCTCCTGTGGGGCCAGAGACTTCATGCTGCGACGCAAGTACAGCCACAAGAGCGAAAGCACCAGCGTGGTCAAGCAAGCAGCCAACCGCCCCGCCAATATCCGCCGCAGCTTCTGGCGTAGACTTTTGGGCTTAGGACCCAAGTGCGTGTGCCTCAAGACGACAGTGAGTAAGCTGGGCTCATCGACGTCCCCGCTGCGTACACAGACTGCGATACTGCGACTGTAGCCGGCAGACGGGTCCCGTTCACGCTAGATATGCAGCAGCGTCGACGAGGGTCGTGGACACCTCTCGATTCTATCAGCGAAGACGAATAACAGCGAGCGAATGTTACTGCTACCGTACGGTAGTATTAGCCTAAATAAAATTTATTAATCGTCAACAACAGCTTAAAGGAAGGCAACCTTTTGTCTGTTGCATTGCACTTAGCCACGAGGCTCTCTGTATACATTGTACAATCCCGCGCCAGGTAAGATCGGCCTCCGGAAATTTAGAGTAGAAATTCTACTCTAAATTACAGTAGATGCTACTGTAGAACGCACAATACTTAATAATTTGCACTGTTCACTCTCCGAAAGACGATCTCCAATTCCTCTAACATATGAACAGCTACATGTAGAAGTTGGCTGTACCACATCGTTTTCTTACACCCGTTAGCTAAGAAAGAGCGAGCAATTGTGATATTTGACACTGCGACGAAGAGATAGCTGCTCACCATGTTTTCGCAGCCACTACGGTAGCATCCATTCTTTACTCTACCGTTGAACCTGATGCGAATCGTTTCTCTTTGCCGCCGATGTTGTGAATAACTATGTAGATATGAGGTTTTCCAAATATGTTGGATTTTGAGGTGTGAGACCATTCACGACTGTCTTCAAAAAGACAACCATTTTAGCTCCATAAGTTCCAACCGGTTAACCCTTTCGTTACCAGAATGTTACATGAGGTATCCTTTTACGTCGGCCATACTGAAATCAAGATACGTTATTGTCGTATTTGGACCCCACGTGAAACGTCGCCTGATGCTCTAATTAATCAAAGCGGGGGAAGCGAAAGCAAACCTCGCGCCACACTATACGTACGTGACTTTCAAAGCTTCGTCCTATTGTGTCTCCCCGGGTGCTACAGACACCTAACACTAAATACGATTGTTCTCCTTCCATGTCGTGTAACAAAGAACAAGATGGTTTCGACCCCAGCAAAGCTGCCGTGGTCAACGTGACGAGCGATTGCAGCTCTTATCGGTAGGCGGTTCACGAAGTCCCCGCTGCGCCACCGCCTAAAGGAACTCGGTTTGCCTAATATCTGCCTGATGGGCAGGATGCGGGGCATTTGTGTAGCTTTTTCGTGGCAGGTAGCTTTTGGCAACATGCTGAAGGCTCAAGATGATATGCGACGGTAATATTATCCATCCCTTGCTCTTTAAACATTTCAACAACCGCCACGTCTACTTCAGAGACGCTCTACAAAACGCTGTGGGCGCAAGGGTGCCCAAGCACATTGGAGTGAATGGAAAAGAGGAAGGTCCTGCATACTGCTAGCTCGATCAGTTCATCCAATTTTAGGTGCAATGAAGCCGTAGCCTGTGAATACCATGAAGGAGAAGTCTCTGCGATCAGAAGGATGAAAGCGCTGGTACGAAATTGATTGTGGGTGTCAAACCTGCGGTAAGCGAGGTGTCTTGCCCGGGCTGCTTGACAGTGTTACGACTGTTGAGACGGCGAATTGCAAGGCTCTGGCACTGCGTAGCGAAGACAGCGCCAGGCATGATCAACAACAATTAGCTAGAGATTGTGGACCTGATTGTACAACAAGCCAATACCGCTCGGACAAAGGCATCTGCAAAACTACACACCGCTTTCAGGAAACGTCCCTGTCCGAAAAATCACGATATAGAGAGAACGTTTAACACCCGAGTACGTATTTACGCGTTATCTGTCGATGCTACTCCTTTTCTTTGACGCAGCTCTTTCAAGAACGGGATCTGGGCTATATAAATCGAAGAAGATCGTTTCAGGTTCCCATCGACTGTGTAAACTTGCTTTGGCAAGTAAAATAAGTGATATTTCTGCCAGCACGTCCAGCCTTCCTGCTGACAGAGGTGAGGCTTAGCACCGTCAACGAGATACGTACGCTTACAGAGCGCCACTTGGTGTGTCTCGCAGTAATCCGTTTTCTGGGTGGAATATCTACCCTCGAATTTGCAAATTGTGCATTTGCGCTTTGCTCTGCTTCTGCCATTTAGGGTGATCGATGCCTCCTTTGCAGCGCAAACCAGCGGCATCACAACAGGTCTTTCGGGCTCCCTTTCAATCGGATGGGATATCATTTCCGTCGTAAGTGATGAGGTAAATGCGTACACCATACCATCATCACTATCAACGGACTTCCTATAGTCCCCGTTGAAAGGCTCTCGCACAAGTGATCGAACAAACGTGCGGTGTTTGTCTCGCGCACTCGAGCTTGAACTATCACCACAATTCGAAGGGGAATCGCTCCTGCCGCATGCTAAATTATGGCACACGTATGCGTTGCATCTCGCTATATCAATAATGGCCATAGCTAACTTCTTGTGCCACTTTTGAAACGAGTGGCCATCGGCGAGCGAGAAACGACTGCGGAGCTGGTCGTGACGGTCAACACCTTGCATCGCCGAGTTGTACTCCCCGATACAAGTAGGGGCAGAAAACGCAACCTTTGCCTCCTTGATTCGACGATACACGGTGGACGAAGTAGACGCGTCTGCATTGGAGACTACATTTACAATCGACCCGTCGACCCAGGATGCCGCAACTATATGTTTTTCCAAACAGACGCCTTGCTTCGCGAAGCCCCTGGGTTCTCGTCTTTTTTCTTTATCATCGTGAAGCGGGGAAAATGCTGGCTGGAGGAGCGGACCGTGCCGCGTCCGTATAGGCCGACCGATCTCAATCTTTCTAGTAGTTGACACGACGTGTAAAAGTTGTCGGTGTTCACGATGCGGCCAGAACTCTCCAGAGAAGATATAACCTCAAGTACATGAGATCGAACTTCAGATGAACGCTCGGTCCTTTCAGCAAGCCGTGATAACGCTAACTCTGGAACGACTCCATTTAAGCGGTCCTGAATCTCGCTAGCGCAGTGTAGTTTGAAACTTGAGACGTAACAGGAGGTAGAACAGCAGCAAACATATAGCTTGAAATGGTACTTTCCCGTAGGCTTTTGCGAATTCAAAACAATAAGATGCCTTGCGTATTGGGACCGACACGCAATGCTAGCCTCATCTACTGCCACATTTCGCCCAAGGATAACATGACGCGAACTTCGGAATTTGAGCATGTTGATAAGGGGTCTTATTCGAGCTGCAGGATCTCGTTTGATATCCATTGCGGTAACGTTTGACCGAAAGCACAAATTCTTGCGAATGTAAATGAATCTTCTCCACGTCATGACCAACTCCAAGTTTGTTGACGGAGATCCAGGAAAGATTGCTGCGTCGTCATCATCTACCCAGTAGTTCCTCATTTCGCCTTTATCGAACAGAGCCATATACCATAGAATACCTAAAAATTTCATCATTTCGTCCAGGCTAATTTCTTGAGACGAAGGATTACCCCCAGCATCAGCGTACGCATTCGTACATTGGACCACTTGACTCCAGAAAGACAGAGCAATAAACGCAAAAAATGACGCCGTGGCTGAGTGTTCAAAGTATTGGCGGCTCTCTTCTCTTAGTTTGGTCAGCGTTGACCCGTCATCGTGAGTGTATAAGCCAGATGGCTGTCCCAGTGACCCAGATTTTGAAAACGTCATGGACTGAATTGCCTCGACTTCTTCGGTACTTAGTGCAATCTGCAATTCTTTCCGTCCACGAAATACAGACCACTCACGGTATCCCTGGTCATCTTTTTCTTCGTAGTCGTCTGAAAAATCTGCAATGTTTGTGAGTTGGGGTACAGCGCTGCATAAGGAGGTCCACGATTCTCCAAACTGTAACGAGCCCTTCTGTAACGTTGCAAAGTTACGGATTCCTCTAATAACGATCGACTCGGAAACTTTGTGAACGTGATCGTTTTTTTGAAATGCAGTGCTAGTCCAACCAATTTGGAATACAGCCGAAGGAACGGAAATATTGTCTGCATTTTTTGCACTTTCAATGCTGTACCTTGTCACATGCCCCAGCAAATACGAGGTACCAGCTTCTGTATAGAGTTTTTCCGGCATCCAAGCTTCTTTAGTAGGTGCAAACGCGACGCTAGCCTCCATGAACCTCTCTGCTGTCAAACGCGCCACACGTTTCAACTCGTCCTTTATGTGAACTGCTAACGTTTTTCGTTTGGGCTTGGTCGCTGTGGATAACGTGTTGTTCTTCTTTGGAGCACTTGCTTTTGGAGAGGCAGCACGAGCCGGTTTCC
>NW_003303748.1:1721515-1753914 GCF_000142945.1 Phytophthora infestans T30-4 | reverse complement strand
GACTGGACAAGGTGGCGTCGTACCCTTTGATGATGGTTGGTCCTCTCCAGTCGATACCGGGGGCGATACAAAACTATAGCCTCGATTGCAACCCATTATCCACAGATGCTGAGTAACACGAAGCCGCTATAACCTTCCGTGAACAACCCGGCGACGCCAAACCAGTGTGATTTTCGCCACCAGAAAGTACACCAGTATTTTGGATAACGTCTTGGTTTGAATTTCCACCGAGAGTACGAGTTCCAGAAGGTATGTAATCTATGTTTGAAGGAACACTGCTATTCGAGCTAACGTCACCGCTACGAGAGCACCCAACCCTTTCATCGGAATTACACGTCTCAGCATCAACACCCGCGTTGCCATACGACATGGCTCTGTCGTAATGCTCCAAAAGTGCTCGTTCTCCCAGAAAAAAGTCGACTCCGGCCACGCCACTTGGATTGCCGTCAGGAGGAACGTAACGATAAAGCTCACTCAAAGCGGTAGGCTGGCGATGATACCAGCCTTGACCACGGAGATACCTCCATATCGCACCAAATACAGCTCGGTTGGACGCTACATAAATACAATAAAAGTTTGTTTAGTGGGGTAAGTCACTATTCCTCGATTGTGATACATACCGGACGAAGTGGACGTGTCGTCAATGATGCCAGGATCACGAGAAGGCTGTTGTCGCTTAGGAATGGTCCCTCGGTCACCCTGCCGCCGCTGTTTTCTTCTGGTTGACCCCATGAATTGCCGCAACAGTGAAGAAAATGATGGTTGTCCTGTATGTAGCAAGATACCAACTGATTGTATAGTGTAGAAGGTTCAACCACTGTGTTTCTTGTATGAGGGAATCTGTGCTTTATGGAACAATCACGCAGCTGTCTTCGAAGGGACGTTCAACCCAAAGATCGCGGCAGTAGCTGACTGCTCCTCTGCGTGTACAAAGAGGACCAGCACAAGCATTCCTTGTCCATGAGAGTATACCGCAACTCCCCTCCTTTGCTGTCGTCCATGTCGCAGGTGCTGCGGGTCGATCGGCTAGCATCCACCTACCAGAAACAAAGCACAGTTAGTTGAAGATGTATTACCCAGTTTCTTTTGAATACTTAGATCAACATGTATGCCGTCTCACCACTAAGTACGTTTTGCATTGAACAAATCCAGACGAACACTCACACTATGAGCCACACCCCTGACCTCCAGCGAGGTTTGTTCGCGGCGATCGCCGCGGTCTTTTGAGTAGCAGTAGCGCTACTGACCGACGGCTCTGGTGCGAGCACGCAGACGCAAAAAAGAAGAGGTCGCTCCGATGAGGACCTTTACAACACGTAGAATTGATTGTTTTGACTTTTTTATTTTTTGGTATAACTGTTTTATTGTTATCTAAGATAGTTGCCACAATTATTTCGTCAGAATTACTATAGAAGACTATTGAACATGACTATTAGCTGTTCAAATGTTAACCTTCGGTCACGACCTTAGTCATGGCGGTCACAACGACTTCAGTTACTCCGTTGGGCTGTGTAGGAGCGCCATAGACCTTCTGCAACCTCTTGAGTACTATCCATCATCGACTCGAAGGCAGGACCATGCAAGGCTCGACGTATAGGAAGGCACCCACGAGATATGCCTTGGATAAGCTGTATCCCTTTTACACCTCCGCGACGATGGCTGTGGACGCATACAAAAGAATGTACGTTATTGGGCAGTGCGTTGGTAGTGCCAGGCGAGCACTAGATCGTGACGTGCAACAGCGAAGATCGTGTACGGGTACGGGTCCTTTGCACAGCGATGACGTCGTGTTCTCGAACAAATACACTGCCGAATGCTCCTCGGTAGTGTTCACAAGGAGATGATGCAGTTTAGGTCGTGACGGACCTTCTTAATAGTGAGCATTGTCCGGACGATTTAGCAACGCCACAACGAACGTTGTGAGCCAACATCGTACTGGTATTTCGCAACCCGACCTTGGACGAGCACAACGCCACCCAAGCATCATAGATCCAATCGGGAATACGTGTTTCAGCAGCTCTTCATTGGCGACGAGTAGCACACTGGTCGGCAAAGTTGATCAGCATCTTGTCGATACTGCCTCGGTGTGTTGCATGGGAATGGCACAGGCAAAATGAAGCAGCGATAGCAGGCGTGGCGAGCGAGTTGCCCAAGTCGGCTAGGGCTCTGGAGAGACTTGTGTGGCTCTCGGATAATTTGGAAATGGGTCATTGCTTGCTACTCGCTGGGGCGGGAACTTTTGCAGTCGCCAGTGAGATCGCTCTTGTATTGAACAACGGCTCCGCCAATCACATCTCTTTTGACCGTGGTTCCGCCAATCACATCCCTTGTATCCACAGCTCCACCAATCACAGCACATCCCACGTAAAGTGAAGGTATCTAATTCGTGGAATTGGCGATGCGGACAGAAAGTAAAAAAAAACTTAATCTACTCACTTCAACTTCGCGCCAACTTTAATGTTGGGTGGTACAAACACTTGATTCGGAACCCAAGAATTATAATAACTCTTAAATCGTAAATCCTGACATAATTTAGCGAGCAAATAGGCTTTCAGTGCAGCGCGAATGAACTCTAGAAGCAATTTTACAACTGTAATGCCGGTCACGCTATCTAAACTTACACCACCCATTTCTCTTAGATAATAACAAGTAGACACCATGCCATTCAACCCGAGAACTACAATTCCTGCATTAAGTCAGTCATAACTTTATTTACACCTATACAAATAAGAATACAAAACTTTTTTTTTTCAAAGTTGAGAAGATACATCTGTAAAAATCACAAGTTCAATTCAGCCATGATTAGTCTCCATGAATTTGCATGCCCAAATCAACATGTGTGCAGGCCCCCCAAATTCCATACTGAATGTCATAGTTGTGCTGTGGTTGGATCTTCCCTGACCCACGGACCCTGAATAATGCCGAGCACTACCTTTCTCGAGGAGGAAGACAAGGAGCTGGTGCAAATTGTTCGCCAATATGTTGACCAGGGAGTAGTGCGTATTGCGTGGAAGGATGTCGCTGCGAAGATGAAACGTTGGAGGCGTTCACCCAAGGAACTCGCCCAGAGATTGAGCTCGCTTAAACGCACCTTCGGATCGGAGCTGTCAAAATTTCCACGCTGTTTTTACACTCCTGTCCGCGCCTCCCGAGGTCGCAGAAGTGCTCAAATACTGCGCATCCGTCAGCCCCATGGTAGCGCCGGATCAGCCAAATCGACAGCGCAGGGACCTAGCCAGCAAGGGCATGGAAAGTCTTTCAAACAACAGCGAGGCAGAGTATCATCTCACCCAAACGACATGGAATTTGTGTCTTAGTTATCGGAAGCCACGCGGACGTCAACTGTAGAGGATTCTGGTCCAGCGACGACCGATTTTGGCCAGACGTTAGCAGAAAACACTCCGTTGCCAATGGATGGAACTATGTTGGAAGCTCCAGAGCCTTTCGCTGCAGTGGTAGCCAAGCTTTTTGTTTCGGCGAAGCAATATGACACTCGCTCATTACTCCATGACAACAATGTACCACGTGATGTGCATCAAGTTTTAATTACGATGTTTAAGAATATATCTCGGAGCGAGGTCGTGTACCCACCCGGTGCAGCTCATCTAAATGCTGGGGAGATACTACCGAGTGGGGTGTCGTCGATGATTGCCTCAATACACCAGATTGGTGCGATTGGGGCTTGGGATGTATTTCTGGATATAGGCTCTGGCGTCGGGAATATCGTAGTTCAATTTGTGCTTTCAACTGCTGTTCGATCGAGCATTGGGATTGAAATACGTCGTGATCTAGTAGGTCGTTGCAATGGGATATTGAGTGAACACGTAGTGAGCTGGCCAAGACTGCAAAATGCCGATATTTACGCGCAAGATGTGAAAAAGATCGATCTGTCAACTAAGTCTCCGTTCACAAGCGCCACAATCGTGCTCGCAAACAACTTGCGCTTTGATCCTTCAGCCACAAATCACATCGCCGATCAGCTCGCATGTATGCCTGATGCCAGAGTTGCTGCGCTCACCAGTGCGGTTTGTCCAAGACACAATTCTATCTGCACGAAACACTTCTACCGTCGTTGGAAACTACGCACTTGTGTACACGTGAATGTGAGTTGGACATCAAGTGAGGTGCCGATTTATATTTTCGTCAAAAGAGGCGAGTAAGCAGTGCACGAATGTACTGAAGTTACCACGAGATTTGGTTATCGTCACTGCACGTTTAGTAGCAATCGTTTCTACCCAAGTCCGTATCTATTGAAATGTGTTTCAGTTATACATGTAGTTGCTCAGCGTAGGCTAATGCCAACTTCACCGTTGGGAAAATCTGGTAGCTCAAACTCAGATGGCATGCCTTCACACTTATGACGGCACACTCTCACACACAGCGGCTCAACTGAGCTGGAAATCTTCAATGCTCAGCATCAGGAGATCCATAATGGCCCGTATACACCACGAAAATGAAATATATGTAGGTGCATATCGTTAAATGTTTTTCAGGACGTACTTCCCGAATGCCGGTAAGCCTTACTCGTTCCTCCGCACACATTCACAAAAGCGTAGCAAAACGAAAAATTAGTAAATACAGCATAGTTAGTGCCCCGCCATCAACCATTCAATGTCCGTGCACCCGTCAACCATGAACAACTTCATATCGCAGGATCAGATGCCCTCAGCATTGCCCAGCACACTAAAATGCGCATTATTTTCTTCGCTTCCCCGATTTGGGTAAGTCTCAGGAATTGTTTTCTGTGTCGTGACCACCGGATGGGCTCGTATCGCCACCACCGTGTCGCTACCACCGGATGGGCTTGTGTCGCCACCACCGGATAGGCTTGTGTCGCCACCACCGGATAGGCTTGTGTCACCACCACCGGATGGGCTCGTGTCGGGGGAGAGAATGCCTATCAAAATTGCGGTTGTCCCATGCCTGCCAAAAAGAAAAAAAAATGGGAAACGTAAGATTGAGATGTGAGAAAGAACATAGGAAGGTGGTAAGTGTGAGAGCTAAAGCATATTCGATTTCGTCTTTGTCTGATGAATCCTCAAAAGCCGAGTCGTGGGGTGTATAATTTTAAAGATTTCTTGGCCCTATGCGAGCGTGCTAAAAGACCCACCACGCGAATCACCGGTTCTGGAAGAAAGCTGCTCCGTAAACGTCTGCTGGAGCGAAACGTACCCGAATGCGATGTACAACAAAGTCTTCGTGCATTATTCGCGTCCCACGAAGGCTATATCGATAAACGTGAGGTATGTGCAGCTCAGTTAGTGCTCCCTGACTACCGGCATGACCATCCAGACTACCAGTTTCCTGCTGGTGCTTACCAAGCTGCTACGACGAACGGTCGATGTGTCGCGAACTTGGACCATAATACCGCTGCTGAAGATCAGCGCCGAGAAGCTGGTGACCGTGACCGAATCGCTAATGATGCAGACCACCGCCAAGACGACGCTAATGTTGGCCGGGTTGTTGCTGCTCACGGTCGACATACCGCTGGTAGCGACCGGAAAGTTGCTACGACAGTTAACAACCAAGATGCCACCGACCATGGCCAAATGGCGCGTACCACAGATCAACGCCGAGAGATCACCGGTAACGGCCGAATTGCTGCTTTTAACCGTCGAGACGCTGGTCATAGCGACCAAATTGCAGGCGCCGCACCGCACGTTTTAGTCAATACTGTGTCCTACTGGGCTGCTGCTGTTTCTACTACCCGCGGCCAAAGTGCTACTATTTCTACAGGCCAAGGTCGCATTCCTAATGCTACGTACATCCGAGATGTTTCTCACCGCAACCATGTCGCATCTACAGCAGCTACCCTTGACCAACCCCATGCAGGTCGCGATCGAATCGCTACTGCGTCTACTATCCACGATCGAATTGCTGGTGGTGGTACTGCTCACAGTCGATCTCCTGTTGGCCATGGTTGCATGTCTGCTGCTCTTTATGTACGAGATGACCAAGCTACTACTGCTGCAGCGCATCGCCGAAACGCTATTGCTCCTCACGATCAAGCGGTCACGGGTAATGGTGGTGATGCTGCAGGTCGTGACAGAGGTAGTGATGGCGCCGCTCCTCGTAGCCATAGTGATGGCCATGGCGCTAGTTTTCTTGGTGGCGCTAGTGCCCGAGCTTTGCCTGGTCCTTCTTCTATTGCTACTGATGCTACTCACGCGTCTAACGCCGCAGTTTCATGCGCTGTGGATCTCGATGTACGAAGCCCCTCGTCGGATCAGACCGACGAGGATATGGCGACGAGTGATAACGATGACCAGAGCGCTGAGAGTGATGACAACGCTGGTATTGAGCTTTCAGAGGGTGAATACGAAGGTCAAGTAGGGGAGCCCTACTACGATGAGTATGATACGCAGGTTGTGGATGTCGCTTGGAATCCGACAGCAATTCCATACACATGGGTTCGCCAGGATTATCGTCGAACAAGCAACGACAGGCGTCGCAATGAGCGAGCAGCTCGTCGAACCAACCAACGTTCGTAAGACGTTTTATTTCTAGAAAGGGCTCAGACCTTTTCATGTCGAACATGCATGTCAACAAACACTAAGTTAGTGAAATCACCAGATGAGTGACAAGTTTTTCACTGCAGACAAATAATTTGCTGTTGACTTCCGTCTGTTTGAGGTTGAATCGCTACTACATTTTTTGACGTTAGTGTCCACGTAGTACCAGCCTTCGTTCGCTAACTTGATGATAATTGCCTCGTTGCATCTGACAAATGTCCCCAAATGTCAGCCTGCGCTGAAATATTGCTCGTCCGCGCGTGCGTACTTGCGGCCAATGGCGACACTTGACGTGCCCACCTTGCACTCCAGGCGTTCCTCCACGAAGACGCTCTCCAGGTCCGTCGCGAATGGCTCAAAGTCCGGGATGTTGCTCAGACGCAGCACCGACACCTTGACGGGGGCGATCAAGGGTGACGACATGACGCCGCGCTTCTCGTCACCCTCGCGAGAATCGAAATTTTGTTCAAAAGCGGCAAGGGAAATGCCGAACGAGGGCTCGATCACCGAGGGAACGAACTTTTCCTCGCTCACCATCTTCTCCACCAACTTAGTGGCCACCATGTCGCGCTGCAGCCGTCGCACAGCGGGCCCAGCGTGGCCTCGCTCTTGGAGGTCAGCTCGTCCTCGAAAGCCTGGGCGCGTGGCACATCATCCTTCAAAGCCTCTAGCGCCTCGAGGATCGCGGCCACATCGGCCTTGAACGTTCGGCCAATCTTGCCCTTATTCGGCTTGATCTCCACGATCAGGCGCTTCTCGGGATCGTCGAACTTGTGCGTGCCCACCATCTTGACCTTACTCTTCTTGGCGTTAACCGACAGGTCGTAGCACGAGCGGTCGGCGTGGCCGGCGCACCCCACCCAGCCGGAGCTCAACTTGATCTCCAGGTCTATCTATATGTATACTTTTAAACTGTTATTATAGTTTCACTTGATACTCTGAGTATCAAGTGAAACTAAAGAAACACTGAATACTATGAGTAATAATAGTAGTAAATATTCTCAGTATCAGTGAAACTATAATAACATTACAGTATAAGATTATATGTAGGTCATAACTTTATAAAAGGCTATATTTCAGGTTTTAGTACTTCCAGTTGCACGTTCTCATTGACAGGATTCGATGGTTGTGGGATTGTGGAGATCACTTGTCTATTAATATATACGTACTTAAGCGATTTGGACGACTGGATTCATACTCAGTGGTAGAGTGTATTGAAGCATTGAAATTTTCACGTACTTGCATGCAGAGAGGTCTTCGAGTGAAATCCATTTCAGGAGAGTCCTACATGTTCAACTCAACTTTTAAGAATTGCTGCTTGCTGTCGGCGAAGGTCTACGTGAATTGAAATATGCACTTTCTAAGGAAAGGAATTATAATATATACGAGAGAACAATATATCAGTAAAAATTAAAAAATTAACGTAGAAATTACCAGGATGAATTCAAATTTGGCGCGACGTTGAAGTTGCCAAATCGTTCAGGGTTTGGGGCTGCGTTTTCCCTCGGGGTGACCATTCCACCGATAAGATATTGGTATCTAAAAGGTTGTTTTGCGATTGGTGGAGCCGTGTTCAAACGAGCTATGATTGGTTGAGCTGTTGCTTCAACATGTGAAGTGTTTGCTGGCGTGTGGCGGCAATTTTCCGGCCAGCATGGTTATCAAGCGGTCATTTTAAAATTTGCCGACCGGCGCTTCTATCCATCGACTCTGCCCGTGAGCAAACCTGCACCCCCCCCGTTATCGACACAGCCCAACTCGACCCAATTCTCGCCTAGTCACTGATTAACGGGGATCGTGTGGTGTAGTATTCACCATCAATGAAGGCGCTGCTACATCGAGCACATCTGCACCACTGGGACGCACTGGAGAAATCGTTCGAGAGTATTTTCGTCTGGCGCTACCATGAAGAAGATCCAGATGGTATTGACGGACAGTAGGCTTGACCGGATCGAGCTACTGAAAATCCAGTGAACGTGTATACTATCCCGCGTCGTTCGTGATCCAAGCAAGCGGAGATCTTCTACACGTCTATCGCGTACAAAACCAAGATACTGGGTTTCTGTCGCACGCTGAGGTGGTGCTCTCCTCATTATATCTGCCATTCTGGCTGTGGAAGAAGGTCCATACTATTAATACGCTCGCTCAATACCGATCCTTAGAAAGCCCAAACGTACGTCGTACGTTATCTGGCCATCGCGAAGCTGCTGAACGAGGGGACTGTGGTACGCCCGCAAGGGTAAGCCACCGAGAAGCTACTTATGGGCTAGACGCTTAGTACACGTAAATGTGTCCACTTTCGAGCGATAAAAGACCGTCAGAATTCGCATTCACACGCACACACACGACTAGACAGCTGCTAATGGACGCACGTACACCGCCATCGACGCAAAAGAGCAGATCATTGAATACCCAATTCCACCGAAAGGATGTTAAAGCTTAGCTACACAATGAGCTCGAACGCCTTTATCACATCCGCAACTCGTAAGAAGTCTTGAAGGTTCTGAGCACGTGCAGCCACCGCTTTCTGCAAAACCACGGTTGAAGGCTCTGAAGTGCGTCAATTTCGTATTCGGATACAGCTGATGAGCTATTGAATCACCCCCCCCCCTCGACTACCCTCGTACCTACAAAAGGCTTGTCGCGAGTTTGTTACACCGGAGTCACTCGAAGATAGCCCCTTGCTTTTTGTACAAGTCCATTCCGTTAACAGTCCTGCGGATACGCATGGTGCCACAATAACATAACTGATAGCATCCTCACACAACAAAATGTTTTCACTTGAAACTTGAGAGCTTCGTTTTCGTTTGGAAACGGAAGTATTCTTATACCTTCTGTTCACGCTGTTTGCGGTAAATCTTTTCAGAGGGGCTCACTCCTTTGCTTCCGCGGCGATAAAATCTCATTGGAGGTAACATGGCAGGCGTAATGTCATCAGGTCTCGTTTGGCGCCACTCGGGCGACCGATAGTACGCGCACTTGGTGCATTGGCACTGCTGCCATTCATACTTGTCAATTTGCTTCGCCAATACGTTGACGACGGTCATGGCCATACTTAGATATACAAAAATACTGTAGCCACGTTTCTTGTGGAACCCGTCCTTCTTGTGGAGGTAAATTACCTCGTCATCAACAGCTTCGTCCGCTTTCATTTTCTTGTAGCACTTGTAGTGTTCTTCGAGCTTCGTCCGGGTATACTCAAGGTAGACCTTCAAGAAACTTAGACGATCATGAAGGTGTTTGACTGTGATCTAGTGTAGATAACAAGTAAGGCGCTGATAGCAGCTAACAAAAACACGCATAAGCAGAGTCATACCTCCGAAATTTCCATGGAGGATCTCAGCCATCGCAGCATCATAATGTACTCGTGAAGGTGATCTTGCTTGCCTGCACAAAGCTCTGCATAAACTTTGTACATCTGTTTCACAGGGAGGGCCCCAATGAAATCATCAATTCCGGCGTATGAGCCAAAACTGCGCTCGCGTTCCTAAGAGCAAAAACCGCTTTCGTCAGCGGAGATTTTATCATTGGATAACAAAGCCACATAGCGTACTTGGGGGTCAAGCGAATAGGAGACAGGGTATAGGTTGTCGAATTCGATAGGCTGATGGGTGCCGGCAGCGAAGTACTCCAGAGCCTGGGTTGAACATACATCAATTACCAAGAGCTTCACATAACGAGCTTACAGCTAACGCCTCATGTTGATATCCACGCCACAACCTCCATTCCAGCCCAGAGTCTTCTCTGGGGTTGGTAGCTATTTGAGTACATCATACACAGTCAGTTGCAAGAGCATTTAAAAAAAAACAAATTCGAGCAACATACTGGACAATCAGCCATATCTACAGGAGACGGCAAAATCTAGACTGAAAAGAACATCCCTTTACAATCCAGGTGCGGCTCGTGAAAGATCACTGGTCTATGCAGCTGAGTTTATCGAACACGTGATTTGAGTGGATAAAATTAAGCTGGGGCACTAAAAGGTAAGAGTCTTCTTCACGTCAAGCATTTCGGCGAGAAAGAGATTGTAGAACTGCTGAGGTTCTAGATATGGCTACGCAGCGGAGTCCGTAGCTTTTGTTCACTATCGTGCATAGTAGCCAGGCACTGCCCACAAATCTGGCTATCTGGTTAGACTAAAAGCTTTTCGAGCGTCCGTGACTTGTGTAAAAGGATCAACGTGAAGTACGTAGACTTCAGGGCAGTCTGTTCTTGACACAAGTGTCGAGTGCGCGACACAGATGTCGGTGACCTTGCAAAATGTCCGTTCGACGCGAGCCTAGCACTGAGCAAAACGCGCAGCCTTTAAATACCTTCAGGTCGGTAGGTCGCCTCCTCTGTGACTCCCTAGCGGTATACGACAGCCTTTGTCGCTTAAGACCACGTTGTGCTTTCGCAAAATCTGGAGTTGTGGTCTTCTCAGCTTGAGACCCGGGAGCAACGAAGCCACATAAACATTTTCGTAAAAGCTGCATCATAATCGTTAGCTGACAGAGCATATAGGTTAGATAACACTTATGAACATGACCTGCGTACCGTCGATATTCCCCGTGGGTTTGTACGTGATGTCACACTGTGCAAGTTTGCATCTGTTGACATCTGCGAGTGTATTCTGCTCAGATTGTTCAGATCCTGTGTCTGCTTTGCTGGGTAGTAGATGTAGCGCACGAGAAGTGTGTGGGGGCCGCATAATCCTAGAGGCCGTGTAGGCCACGGATGATCCTGTGTTTGCTTTGCTGGGTAGTAGATGTAGCGCGCGAGAAGTGTATGGGGCCGCATACCCTAGAGGCCGTGTAGGCGGAAGATGCTGTGTTTGCTTTGCTGGGTAGTAGATGTAGCGCGAGAGAAGTGTGTGGGGACCACATAATTCTAGAGGCCGTGTAGCCCACGTTACTTCACTTACTGACATTATTCTGCAAGTGACAAACCGGAAAATTGCAGTTGAGTGAGCTACCAGCCAATTGCTGACCAGAAAAAATGGTGTTGCAAAAGAATACCTGAGGTACTCTTCTGTCCCGTTTTTGTATATAACCTCTACAATTACATAGAATTTGGACATAAACCTCTGGCATTTTGTGCAGTAGAAAGCTACTTAAAGTATCCTTTAAGGGCTTTATACTTAAAAATTGTATGGTGTCCCTTCATATAGAAGTGTATGGCGTTAACGAAAGGGTTAAGATAAGGAATTGCAGGCCTCGTCAGTGTCATTCGCTGTGAGCAACAACGGGTTGGCCGAAAACGGTTCGTCCTCCGACGGATAACCTTTCATCGACGATCTCTAGGTATGGAATGACCACTCAACACAGCTCATTTTGACCCTCCCTCAAATAGTACCCTTATTACAGTTTTTACTGGGGCGCAATTACAGTTTTAATGGAAAGAGTCTAAATTCTCCCTTTTGTCCAATCGTATCCTCTATTTGGCGAGATGGAACTTTTCTGTGATCAGACGTCCTCATCTAATCAGCCCAACTGACCTTCATTCCGTGACTCACTCGCAGAGCTTAGAAATGACCTTCACTCTGTACAGCTTCAACGAAGCAATTGAGCAGCCACCTTTGCTAAACGCTATGTCCACCTCATCATTATTATTTTCGAGCGTCAAGCCACACTTCACTTTACCAAGGCATCATTTATGGAGTCGAAACAGCAAGACCAAGCTGCGTCCTTCACGCTCGTCAAGGCCAACGACCCAGCAGCCCGCTTAATGGAGCAGAAACAACGCGAACGAAGAAGAAATACATATCCAAGCAATCGATGGCCTTCATGCTCTGCTGAATAGTATCATTAATAAAAAAGATGGATGCGGTCCATCCTTGCTCTCTTCCTCTTCGTATTACCGGCAGGCTTTTTATTACATTGATGGTGGCAGTCTTGTAGCTACACACGCAGGTAGAAAAGTCCAGCTATTAATAGCTTCTTGCTTGGTAGTCTGGAAGTCTTTATTAGGACTACTGCCACTAAATCTACTCGTCGTCCGGGCCAAAGTCCTCTGTGCTTGGGCCAAAACGTTCCGAGCGGTAGTTTGTGTAGGTCAGGAACTGGTTCGACAGTTTGGACTCAAACGTCGGCGTAAAGCTCGACGGCGTGAAGCCGAGGTCTGCATAAATATCTTTGCGAAGCATGCGCGCTGTTCAAGCCACAAGCCACGTTAGAGCCTCTCCTCTCCTCAATAGCCTTTTAACAAAGAGGCTTCTGCCCTACCAGTGATGAAGGTGCAGGGACTCAAAATCTTGCCCTTCATGCCTGGGGCGCACTCTACGTCCCTCGCCAGCCAGCGCATGGTCTCAGCAAATTTGCTCATGCAGTTGGTGTTCTACGTGTCAGCCACATGAGTGAGCCAATGTGTACCTATTGACACCACTTACTTAATAGCAGCACAGCTCACCAGGTAGGGCGGATCTACAAGCACGTAGTCGAAAAAGTGATGGAACTTGTTCGGTAGGTTCGTGGGCTCGTTGTAGTCGTAGAACACAAAGTGGCCGCTATACTTTTCGTCGAAGCGACGATCGTACTCGAACAAGAATACATTGTCGCCGTTGATGGGCGAGTCGCTCTCCTCCTGGATCTTGAGAAAGTCGCGATAGGCTGCTGGGGTACTCACGAAGGCGATGCACTTCTCCTTGCTCTGGTCAATGGCCTCCTGGGCCAGTGCGCGGCCAGTGCGGTCGTCATACCAGCTGTCATTACGTTGTCAGCGCAAGATAAGGGTAGAGTAAGGTAGAACGCCATGTCTGGCATACGTACAACTGTGAGAGACGAAAGTCTTCAGACACAGCCGCGTCCTGCTGTGCCTGCTGTGTCTGGAGATGCGCCTGCAGCGCCGCCAAAGTGTCGGCCGACAGCTCGCTTGAAAGTAGGGCGTCCATCGAAATGTTTAGACTGGTTAACAGTACGTTCCAACCAATTATTCGAGTACACAAGAGCTTACTTTTTTAGAAAGAGGTGAGAAATTGCTACTGACCATTTATAAATTAAGGTTAAAAAAATATTTGATGGTCCATTTAGACGAAATCAGTTAAAAAGAGTACTTTTTTGTTTAAAAATGGGATGACAAGCCACAACGCTTCAGCTACCAAATTTTAATAGCTGTCCTATTTTTTACGAGCATTTTTACATGGATAGTCTGGTTTTTCCCGGTAAAAATGCTCGTAAAACGTGATGTGGTGGAACAACCAGTCAGCAATTCACGCACACCATGGACGCATTGCTGGAAAGTGAGCTGTCCGCCGAGACGCTGGCCGCGCTACAGGCGCATCTCCTTGGGCGTCACCACGAAGAGGATGCCCCCGTATCGGAGGATTTCCGTCTCTCGCAATTGTACGTGGCTTTCAAGTGATCAACGAATGCCATATTGACATATTTCCAATGCTAACAATCACTTGGCGCATCCATGGCTGTATAATAGCTGGTACGACGAAAAGACCGGCCGCGCGTTGGCACAGGAAGCCATCGATCACAGTAGCAACGAACTCAAGATTGCCTTCGTAAGCACACCCGCGGCCTACCGCGATTTTCTTAAAATTCAGAGCGAGGAGGAGGACGAGGCCAAGCGCGCCGTCATGGGTGACAACGTCTACATCTTCGAGTACGACCGTCGGTTCGGTGAAAAGTACGGAGATCACTTTTGTTTCTATGACTACAACGCGCCTACGGATCTACCCGAGAAATTCCACCACTTTTTCGACTTCGTATTGATGGAACCCCCGCATCTGGTTGGGTGCTTGAGCTTATTGATATAAAGGAAGTTCGAGGACTCAGTTGTATTGTGCTGATGTTTCTACAGAGCCCTGACTGCTTGGAGAAGTTCTCCGATACGATGCGATGGCTATCCAAGGACGTTGAAGCCGTACCCGGCAAGAAAGATCGCGTCGTCAACCCGTCTACATTCATCAACTGTACGGGACTTATGACAATTTTAATAGTGTGCTGGAGGAGGAAGTGCTCACTGTCGACTGCTTTTTGTTTTTGAATGCACAGCTCAACTTTTGCGGAAGGAGATGAAAGCGGACCTGGGATTCACCCCCACGGGATTTTACCCGAGCTTTGAGTCGAAATTGTCCAATCATCTCCTCACATACACCAACTACGAGTCGGAGCGATTTGGTCCTTGCGAGGAGCCTGACGATGAGGACGATCAGTAGATTGAAGTAGCCGTTACCCGGTAGAGTTAGATGAAGGCTTCGTCATAAGCAGGCTGTTTCTAACAAAGTGAGCCTCTTTGTTTAAAGGCTATTGAGGAGAGGGCGTGGCTTGTGACTTGAACAGCGCGCATGCTTCGCAAAGATATTTATGCAGATCTCGGCTTCACGCCGTCGAGCATCACGTCGACGTTTGAGTTTAAACTGTCGAACCAGTTCCTGACCTACACAAACTACCGCTCGGAACGTTTTGGCCTGAGCACAGAGCACTTTGGCCCGGACGGAGTAGATCGCAGTAGTCTTAATAAATACTCCTAGACTACCAAGCACGAAGCTAGTTGGACTTTTCTACCTGTGTGTGTAGCTACAAGGCTGCGATCATCAATGTATTTAAAAACCTGCCGCGGTAATACGAAGAGGAAGGAAGCGAAGATGGACAACATCGTTAATGATCTAACTTTTTATTAATGATATTATTCAGCAGAGCATGAAGGCCATCGACTGCTTGGAAATGTGTCTCGGGCTGCGGCTCGCAATGCTTCTGCCCTATTAAGCGGGCTGCTTGGTCGTTGGCCTTGACGAGCGTGAAGGACGCAGCTTGGTCTTGCTGTTTCGACTCCATAGATAATGCCTTGGTAAAGTGTACTGTGGCTTCACAATGACGAAACTTTGCTTCGTTGAAGCTGTACAATAGTGAAGGTCATATCTGAGCACTGCAAGCGAGTCACGGAGTGAAGGTCACTTCGACGCAAATGACAACTCGAATGTGATTATATAAAAAACGGGCTTGGTTTAAAAGGGCTAATCTTTTTAAGACGTTTTCAAACTCTTTCCGTTATTCAAGAAGCAATTTTAGATCTGCAAAAGCTTAGAATTTTATACCTGCTAGTGCCGCAGTAAAGGATATTGCAGCACAAGCACACGCAGAGCCAGCACGAGTGCATTGACGTCTTGGATCGGCGGGCCACGTGAGGTGCTTGTTATGCTTGATCCAGTTCTACTTGTGAGTTGTTGTTACCTCAGAAGCTTACATGTGAGGAGGCGGTAACAAACTTTACGCTCACCCTATTAATAACACGGTATTTCACTAACTGTCTTGGGTATAAGAAAAATGAACGGAGGTCGTGCTGTTGTAAAACAAGGGCACGTGTTACATGTACTGATCCCAAAGTTTTACCAGCTATTATTGAGATCAAAACTGTACTTCCAGCAAGTTATCCATATACAGCGGTAAGACTCTTACTAAGAGTGGTACAGCAGCAATTGTAAAAGCGTACGTAGCCGAAATACAACGGTATTTTTAATGACAGGAATTTGTAAGGGAGCCGCTTATACATGTATTTTCGGACACGGTTCAACAGTTAGCCCGCTTATTTTATAATATCATTTTGTTTGACGCAGTCTCATAATAGGAAGTACTACGTTTCCCTAAATGTACAGTAAAAACGCTGACGGTGTTATGGGATTTTTTTCTTTATCATCCAAAAAAATAACTATTTTGTTAAATATTTGTTTAAAATAATTTTTATGAAATACTTTCAGGTTAAGAGGACTTTGCCGGCCGACGTTGGAAAGAGGAAAAATCTCCGTTGATATCATTTTGGCTCGCATTACTCATTCTGTGTTACCTGTTTACGGGCGGATTGAAGAGAAAAAAACGCGATTACCGGGACCGTAAACCAGTTTACCGTACTATATAATTTGAAAGGTTGAACCTTCGTGAACTGGCTTGGCCAACAAGTCAGCAAAACTCGTGTATCCAAGCACCATGGTTTTCTGCGGGGCACTTGCAGCTGTTGCAATCCATAAATATGAGAACTTGGCATCGATGCCTTTTGATATAAGCTTAATCCAGCATTTTACTGCGTTTTTTAGAATCAGTAATCGGACTTATAGATTGCATATTTGAAGCTCGTAAGAAATAAACTTCTACTGCTCGCTATTGCTGAGTTTACCAGTGACGGATATAGGGATTCTAGCTGTGGTGGGTCTCGCAAATGAACACCAAAATGGGGGAGCTGGCACTCCCTTCACGTCTTTGCCTGGTGTATTAAGCAAAACACAAACTGTTACTCTCTATTCTACTACGCTATCTGCCAGCTCGGGCCAGCAAGCCTCTCAACCAGCCATTCACTCGCAGGTTGGCAGTGGCAACCCTGCCACTGCCGATCTGGAGATTGCCTTGCCGCCCACTGCACGAGCTGTATGAGGCTTTTCAACCTCTTAACCCACTACAGTCCCCTCTCTTAAAGCCTCATTCAGCCTCGTGAGCTTAGCTCCATCCTGTGGTTCGTCGACACTCGCCAACGTCTCTCTTCTGGAAGTGTGTCCCCTCGTCCACAATCCAAAACTTCTTGAGAGCAAAATGTCACAGTAGAAATTACTCGAAATATTCGCTAATCAAAATTTCACCAATCGAAATGTCCCGTCACATGGGACTTCAACTTGACTTGGTGCAACTTGGCTCTGTTAGAATCGTGCAATTATATCCATACAGTACATCATGACCACTTGGAAATAGTGCACAGTCAGGACCTGACCGTACACTAACTGCCGCTTATTTGAGGCCGGCTGAGGCGAGTCCAATGTTCAGCAAGCTGCGTATCCTCCGCAGCTGTAACATAGGTATCCACTAGAACTCTCACATCTCGTGCCATAGCAGCAAATGGCTCCCAGGAATCCTCGATATCCTCGAGACCACGCCAGCTAACGTAAAGTTCGTAGTCCTTTCGTTGTATATTCCAACGGTGCTGCTTAATCGTGTCCACATCGAGCACAACACCTTGGCTTGTCACATGGTGTAGCAATTCTCCAGTTACTTCTAGGTCACTATCGGCAAAGAACTATAGCCATGACGCGTGCACGTCACGTGACTTGTCGGTCACTAAGTCTCTAACCACAAAATGTCTCGAGTGAGCCTCCGTCACCACGTACGGCCCTACCCAAGTAACTAGAAGTTTGTTCACGTGTTTCTCATCCACTCGAGAACGTAGCACAAAATCTCCAACCGAAAAATTCACTAAGTTTTTTCCACGTTCTCTCTTCTTGTTCAATAACGTTTGCTTCTCCCTCGCATTACTGACATATCTGTGCATATTGCGAATACTAGCACGTAGCTGGGCCAGCGAACGCTCAATTTTGTCAGAGTTCCCAGCTTCAATGATCTCACCTTGGCCTTGTTTGCGTACGAAAGCGTGGCCAATAGGTGACGGCGGTGGCAGCCCCGTAAACAGTTCCAGTGGTGACTTGTAGGCTAGCGAGGGTAGAGGTATGTGGTTCAAGCTAGACTGTACTACAGAGACCAGTGACTCCCAGTCACGATGATCCAGCTTGTACTCCAAAATCATAACTCGAAAAACTTGTAGAATATCCCTATTTAACCGCTCAATAGATCCATTTATCCACGGACAATATGCCACCGAAAATTCGTGATCGCACTTTTGAAGTACGGAAGAGAGGCGTGAGCGGCGTGGGAAGCGCATGTGAGAGTGTGTAACTTACTCCTCAGGGTGTCAACCACTTCACATTTGAAATGGGTGCCTTGGTCACTAATCCACAGTTGCAGCTCCCCAAAACGAGAATGCCACTGTAGAATAGCCTCAGCGACCACGGCACTGGTCGGTGACTCACAGACTACTAATTCACAAAAATGACTAGCATCGTCCTTCAGTGCCAGCAGGTACTGGTTGTCTCCAAATGATTCACCCAGAAATAAAAAGTCAAAATGTAGCGCTTCATTCCGCGTCTGGCTACGAAACGTTTCTCCCCATGGTCTCGGAATGATTTTCCCTCCTTTAATGTGCATACACAACAGACACTTCGCCAGGAAGCGCTCTACGTGCACACGGAGCCGTTCAATCGAGAACACGCTGGCCAACTGGGCCATCATTGCATGCCGGCCACGATGGCCTTGAGGCCCACAATGCGAGATAATCATCAGCCGACGCAGCAATGCATGCTCTTCGGTTGGTATCCACACTAAGTTTCCTTTTACTAGCAGTCCATCAGTCCGTTCTACCAGCCATGATGGTAGTGGCCGCGGTGCGTGTCGCTTCTGAGCCCGCGACACTGCGTCAAGTGTCGGCCATACAAAGGTTTCGTCGTCCAGAGGGCGGAGCGTGACTTGCTCCTGCTGTTGGGCCCGGCGGGTAACCACTCGGCGCACGCGAACTAGTTCTGCTGGCTGACAAGCCCACCGGCTCAGTACATCAGCCCACACGTTAGCAGTCCCGGCGATATGATTGATAGTGTACCGAAATTCACTTAACTTCAGTGCCCAGCTAAGTAATTTACCACGAATATGCTTCTTGATATTCTCCGCAGGCGCAAATACATGTATCAAATTCCTGTGATCGCAGAACATCCGAAATCCTCACGGTCTCATCAATAAATACGATAGCTTTTCGCAGGCAGTGACTAGAGGGAACGCTTCCTTTTCAATTACACTCCAATTCACTTGAGCTCCAGTAAATGTACCACTCAGACACGTCAAAAGTCGGTGAGACTGCTCGCTAACGTCCTTTGTAGAGTCCCAGCTCTCAACTTCAGTCACTAAAATGCTCCAACCCTGGTCAGAGGCATCCGTGACTAGCACCATGTCTCCATCGGCACTGGGGTGGTGCAGAGTAGCAGATGTAGCTAGCAACTCACGGACTTTGTCGAAAACTACTCGAAGTCTATCAGTAAACACTCTAGATACCGCTGCGGCAGCTCGCTTCGACTTCTTTTTGTTTCGGAGTGCAGCGTCAAAACACTCCTGAAGATGCTTCACAGCTACTGCGTAGCCCACAATACTTTCTTGCAGCCAATTCGCTGCACACAAGAACTGCTGTAGGTCTGCAGCAGTCTGCGGGTACGGCATTTCCCGTAGTGATCGTATGCACTCGGGGTCATGCTTTATTCCAGCGCCATCTATAATTTTCCCACACCACTTCACGCTTCTCTGATATAGACTCGACTTTTTCACACTCAGTTTCAAACCGAAGTCGTTTACCAAAGAAAAAAGGTTTTGAAGCTTCTCCAGGTACTCGTCAATATTGCTACCATACAGTAGGAGGTCATCTACCCAAACTAGTAGGTGCTTGTACAGTAAGTCTTTGAAACACGTCTCCATCGTTCGCTGAAAATGGATGACAGCATCACTACATCCTTGTGGCACTCGGGTAGGTGTATACTATCCGTCATGTACGAAAGAAATTCCTGAGACTCTTTTGCCAAAGGGAGCTGCCAGAAACCTTTTAGAAAGTCAAACAAACCGAAATGAGCCATTCCACGTACGTGCTCCGTATTGACACGAAGAATCGGCATCACACCCGCCGCAGCTTCTGTCTCAGCATTCACTACACGGTAGTCACTGGTCTGCCGGTATTCGTCAGAGCCGGGCTTCCTCACTGGTAGTGCTGGACTGGCCCATCGACTATGTGGATTTTCATAAACCCACCCCATACGCTCTAGTTCCGTATTAAAGTCTCTCAAAAATTCTCTTAAGTGCGGCGGATACTGCCTCGCCTTGCACTTCTGCGGTTTGGCACCATCCCTTAGCTTTACTAACAGTGGTGGAACCTTTGCCGGAGGGTCACCACCGAGTTTCAGTCTCCAAATGTCAAACATAACTGTTATCTTCAACAAATCATATCTTCGCTCGCGTGGAAACCCGCTATCAATAGCCTTATCCACTAGTTCATCAACTGCAACTCTCACCTCACTGTCACATTCCACACCGATTTCAAAATCGTCGTTGCAATTTACAAAATCTTCATCGCCAGTGATATCACTTCCCACAAGCTGTTCAAGCTGACGGTCCACGTCCATTCCGAGCGTAGTCAGAACATCCTTCCCAAGGATAAACTCCTCTTCAACTTCGTCGATTACCAAACATTTCACTGGTTTTGTAAGGCACACCGGCCCTGCAGCTGTATTTATCAGCAAATTCACATCCACACTATCGTGGGCTCGGATAATGTGTCCTCCAGCTGTCCTCACTACAATTGTCTCTTTCAATTTCTCCAGCTTCACCGCTGGATCCTTTGTCATCAACTCTCTAAGCTTTATTCTGCTGATGACGCTTGTATCTGCCCCTGAATCAGCGCAAAAGGGCATCAAGTGCACTCTGTTTAGCTCAACTAGCTTTACAGGCCCAGGCAGGCACTCTTTAATGCGCTTAACACTTCAGTCGTGAGCGACCTTCTTGCGGTCAGCCTTCTCACGGTTGCGCCGCTCATGCTGCTGCCGCAATAGATCGGCCTTCTCGTCGTGAGTCGCAACTGGGCACTTCACTAGCCAATGATCCCCCTTACACTTGAGGCAACCACCGATCGGATTTGCAGCCCCTGTCTTTGAAGGTCTCTGTTGGACGTTCCGACCTTGCTTTCTACTCACCGTATCCTGTGGTTGTTGCCGAACAGGCTTCGGTTCGTCACTGTCCTTCGTTCTAAATTTTTCTTTGGGCGACTCGATTCCCGTGAGCTGTCCAGTTTTTCCCCGGTTCGAGTTACCGCTTACGGCGCTGAAAGTCTCTTTCGGGCTCAAGAGCTTTCTCCAAAATGATCTTGAAAAGTACCTTTTCGTCACTACGCGCAGCCCGATTCTGATACGCCAGAATGGACTCTATCTCTTCCTGCAGTGCCTGGGGTTCAAGAGACGCGACTAGCAATTTGCACTTCAACTTCAGACCTTCTTGGTCAATAAAGAATTTGCACCAGCCATGTTCTTCAATCACCTGGCGACTACACCGAAAGTATTGCACTACTCGCTCGCGCACGTCTGTCTCCTGCAAGTTCATCCGTACAACAGCCTTGAACTCAGCCGCAACGTTGGGCACTGTGTTGTTCTTTACTGTAGCGAGGATCGCGTCGATCTTGCCCAGAAGTAGTTCATTGGTCAGGTCTTCCTTGTCAATTCCCCACTCCAGGTCACACAGAACCTCCAGCAAGCTCAGCTCGAACGAGCTGCAGGTCTGTCGTCATGGCAGAGATTTGTTCTGGGTCGTGGCAGCAACGGATGGCCACTTCCTGCTCGTACTCCTTGCGTCGTCGTTTCCATTCCACTAGCGCAGCGTGCGAGGTGCTCTCGATCATCGGTGCCACGGGCGGAACGAAAAACGACACTGCTGTCGATCCAGCTTTGCCTTTAGCTTCGCTTTCCATGCTTAACCGGTTACTAAAGTTAACTTTGTGGTGGGTCTCGCAAATGAACACCAAAATGGGGGAGCTGGCACTCCCTTCACGTCTTTGCCTGGTGTATTAAGCAAAACACAAACTGTTACTCTCTATTCTACTACGCTATCTGCCAGCTCGGGCCAGCAAGCCTCTCAACCAGCCATTCACTCGAAGGTTGGCAGTGGCAACCCTGCCACTGCCGATCTGGAGATTGCCTTGCCGCCCACTGCACGAGCTGTATGAGGCTATCCAGCCTCTTAACCCACTACACTAGCTGTAAGGGGTTTATGAGCTGCCGTTACTGGACTGCGAGGGCCACGGTGCAAGGATTTCCACCAAAAGCTAACAAAGATAATGGAGATAATAAAGACGAGTGTCAAGATGGCGCAGTTGCTGGATGTAAATTCTATAGTGTGCCCTTTAGGAGAATGCTTTGGGCAAGAAAAGGTGTTTTTCATGACGACGTTGTACGGCGCACATTCGTAGAAGCAATACCCACCATGATACAAAGTGTAGAAGAATCATGAATGCGTCGTTGGTACCGGGCTGACTGTGATTGAAGCTTAACAGTAGCAAGGAGAGATGTCTCCCCAATTGTTGCCACAACTGGAAGAGATTTATTGAAATTCACCCATTGGTTTTTTTTCCTTCATTAGAAAGATTTGTTTCACCCAGTTTTCTCCAAGCAACATTTATGGGCTAATAGGTTTTGATGTTACCCGTGGCCGCCACAGGCAACATTCTTCTGTTTTTCTTAGATGGCCAACGGATATTGGTTATAAGAGGCTATTTTTGGTACGAAGTGGTGCATTTATTTACATCTGGGTACGCACGATTTGTTCGAACCCCCACGTTTTTTTCTGTGAAACATGTATAAGAAATGAAACAGGAGATAACAGGTTACCAAATTATAAAAACTGAAGAAACTGTGTTCTTCAGGCGTGAGTTTTTACTAATGTATTACATAAAAAGTTAAAGTTTTTCCTTAGGTCGAGTGCCGTCCCAGGATTAAAATCCAGAGAGCTGAAATTATTAGTGGAATGGACTTCTGGAACGCAAAATAGGAAGTGCGTGCACCTTCATTACGAGTTATCAACATGCTTCTTAACGTATTGATAGCTAGCGTCGCATAAGGCCAATCCGCAAGTGGTGCCCCGACAGGAACCGAGACCAAAAAGAAAAAAGTCGCACCGAACTCAACAATACTTCCAAACAGCTGTACACGTATTGCAGTACAGTTAACGAGCAGACTGCCGTAAGATATTTATCCGGAGGGGTTTAGCGAGTGGCGCTTGGTCAGATATTGCGCGTTGAACAAGTTGTACGCTTGCTTTGAAACCTCGTTCTTGGTGATATGTCGTAGGTCCTCAGGGGTTTTCTTTTGCTTAATCCAGAGGTTCACGAGGAATTTGACATCGTCGTCCGCGTTCTCAATTTTGCGCAGGATTTGAGCGCCCTCCCTGGTAATCTTTCGGTTTGCTTGGGGGCCAGGTTTCAGCGAATGATGCTTTTTCATATACTGGACAAGGAACTCCTGGTAGGCCTTCTTGTTGACCGGGGTTTTCGTGAGCAATCGTAGATCCTCCGGTTTCATATTTTGTCTCATCCACAAGTTAGCGAGAAACTTGGCATTGTCAGCTTCGCCTTGTTGTTTGTTAAGAGCGGCCAGCTTCTTCGCCATTGCATCATCGTTTGCGAGTAGTTTTTTTGCAGCGTCGTCGGTTCTTCCGAGCCCCTTAAACGCATCGTCGATTAAGCTTGTCTGAATCTTCCGCTCTTCGTCTTCAAAGTCTTCCACATCGGTTTGTTTCCGGCTTTCGCTTCGCAGGAGCCTTGCGTCTTTCACAGGAGCAACTTCCACCGGCTTCGCCACATTCGGCACGTTCATGGCCGATACCTTGGTCACAGTTGCAGCTGATACTACATCGCTGAGCACGAGCAACGCAGCTGCTGCGACAAGAAATGTGGAGCTTAGACGCATTGCAGGTTAAGAAAGACTTTTTAGGCCGAGGGGGAAATGAGAAATGGGAGACATCGAGTCGCTTTCCACTCAGTGATTAGTCTTGTGTTTGCCGCAATCTACTGTCGTTCGATCGCATATGGTTTCTTGTTATCGATACCGTACATGATTATAAGATCTATTTCAAGCGGTTCTTCTGAGTCAAATTGTATTATAAATCGAGTTTCGTTTCTGCACCGGCGCTCCGCAACCGGCGTTCCGTAAATTTTCCGATTTGATGGGGCAGATACTGGCACATTACTGTACCTGTCGTCACGACTGTGCTCTCCAGCGATCGGACTTTTTGCACTATCCAGTACATTTTTTTGAATAGGGGGAGGTTGGGGGTGCAGTCCCCAGAATAGTCAAATAGTTATTGAACACAGCATGAAACAATTTCCACAGGCGCTTTTACGGAACACATTTGTGGATCTGCAAAATATGCAGGTGGTATGTTTTTCTACCCAATCACAATCAAAAATGCTTATATTAGAATTTGCAGGTAGAAAAATCCAGTGGCAGTTGGCCGTGAGATCCACTATCGCATTGAGGATTTCGGGCTATCTCGGGGCCCGATTGAGATATTATAGACAGAGTTTAGTGTAGTTAGGACCGATTTCGCTAAATCCGATCCGTCTGCTCCATCTCAAATCTAACGATGCACAAAAATAAATGATATCATTGGCTATTATTAGGCTAAGAATAGAGATTTGCTATTTTTTAATTTGTGGCTACCAGCTACATAATACGTATCAGCTGTGCAGATAAGCATGATGTGCTGCCGTCTGATCGCTCTAACGGCAGCACAACAAATGTTGATGTTGTCAACATCGCTATCAACGCCCGATATGAACGTACTCGAATTGGGTCTGTTTAACTTGCTACAGTCGGCTCAATACCGCACACCAACGTACAAGATCGATGCTTTAATTGCGGAAGCTGAAAAAACTTACTGTGATCTTTCTAGTAGGACTATAGATAAGTGCTTTTTGACAGCACAAAAAATACCAGAATCTGTCATTGCGTGTGATACATACAAACTCCCCCGAGTTTCGAAGCACCACATTCGCAACGGAGTGCTTCCAATTGCGACCCTTTGGCAAAAAGGGCCAGGTGTGAGCAGCCGCAGTAAGATGCTCTCCATCGCACCTGCAGCACAGTGACAGAGCGCACGTGCTACTCAGAAGATGACGTGCTGCTCCCTGGGACCAGCAGGTGCGCCATGTTGACCAGCCTTCCAGTAAAGAAGGCAACTACATATGCTTGACGCTGAAGTAGGATTAGACAGCTAGCACTACGAGCGCCTAGGACAGCAGGACTAGTTAGCAGAGCGAGTAGCAAAGCTGTAAGCATCTAATTCGAGCTCAGTTGTGGATTTACCACCAAGAACACAAATCGACGGTCAACCACGTGACACCAGGAGACACTTAATAAAATGCCAACTCAAAATTAGTACATGTATCTTTTATTTTATGATGAACTCTTTTCTACACACCTTGTTTTATTTATTTTCACCTTTGCGAGATCTAAAATTTGTCAGATTGTAAATACATAGATGTAATTGGTCAAAAGCGTTTTTCAGGCAAACGCGGCACAGACAGCAGCTTTTGAAGAACTATTTTCACATCTTGTAAGACCGTAGCAAAATCGATCTCTTCTGAAAACCTCCGCAATTTTCCAACACTGGGAAGCCCACACCGAAACCAGACGTCCACCCCGTCAAAACGAATGACGCTCTTTTGCTCTGTACTTCGTTGCTGTTTGACTATGATCTACCAAAAAAATACTGCTTTATAGAGCTAAGGCAGGGCTTTCCGTAGTGGGCTCGTTTAGCTAAATCACACCATTAGTTTAATAAATATGTCAGCAAGGAGAAGTGTCAGATTTGAGATGGAACAGAGTGGTAAAGAAGTTATTGCGGAGGAGATAAACACTAAAGTTGATGAGCTCAGCAATATCGCTCAACTTCGACCGCGCGTCGAGCCACCGAGGCAAGAGAGCTATTCGTAGAGCCAAATTTAATTTGCATTGGCTTCTTGCCAAGTTGCGTTTTGTAGCTGAAAAAATATCGCTACCGCCGTGAGAACAGCGGCTACTCGACGGACAACCTAAAATTACTGCAAGCCCCCACCTACGGATACCCAAAGGACATTATTATAGGTCACATTATCCCAAACCTTGATCGAGCTAAAAACAAACAAACACTATACTTCAAGTACATAACAAGTGTATTTGAACACAGTATGAAACGATATGACAAATAACGGGTGCGCCAGTTTAAAAGCCCTCCCCCGAATACTACCCCATGGGGTTTTAATTTCGTCTTTAAAAAATAACCC
This sequence comes from Phytophthora infestans T30-4, assembly GCF_000142945.1. Taxonomy (NCBI): domain Eukaryota; phylum Oomycota; class Peronosporomycetes; order Peronosporales; family Peronosporaceae; genus Phytophthora; species Phytophthora infestans. The sequence continues at coordinate 1,727,767 of NW_003303748.1, read as the reverse complement.
CCCCCATTAAAACGACGCAATAACAAATGCGCTGCTATCCTTCCTCTAGCTCCCAGCTCACGGATATATTTGCCATTTTTCAATTAAAGGCAACATAAATAATGAAGTTCCCTCTCCATATACAATGTTTATCGTTTCCACCATAAATTAGTAGCCGGACACTAAAAGGACGGATCGGTTAGTTCGTGTAAAGGTAAACCTTCGGTAGTAACCCCTGCCCTTAGAATACCCTTCGATAGGAATCACCGAGGTTACCTCTCACCTTTCCCTCGTAATATGGAATACAAATTACTGACAACGACGGTGAAATCCGCCATACACGAACATGGTTTCTCCACTAAATAAACCAGTTTCAACCAATTTGTGTCCCGTATTCGGGTGTTTATCTTCATTCAAATCAGGATCTGTAGATTCTTGCATCGTTTTTGTACTTTCTATTGTAGTTTGTGCTCAGACTTTGAGCTGAAATTACCACTTTCAATCAATCAAATTTATGGACGGTTATTCCTGTCGCGCGTAATACTTCTATTTTTTATGAAGTTCAGACACCGGGCTGACTTCACCGTCGTTGTCTGTACTAAAGAGGACTGTTTTGAGGTACGTAACTATAGAAAGTCACTATTGCTTAACATGTCTGCTCTACAGTATCCTTTGTTAAGCTACGAGTGTTTTTATTTTAAAATACCGTATTGTCGTAGTCCTAGGTGGCACCACTCAAGCAATCTTTACGAATTCTACGAGTCAACAGGTGGCTGCAAATTACTGTTTAGTACATGTTAAGCATTGTTTTATGCGCTTTCACTACCTATGTCATCCCCGGCATCGTCCGTCGATATATCACCACTAGCAAGCTTGCAGCTCAGCTGTCTGGGCGTCATCGGGAGTAGTATGGCCTTGTCTAGTGCGCGAACGAAGAAAAAGACGGTACCGACGAAGGAGCTGCTTAAGCCAGGTAAGCGACGCAGAAAGCTTCTCTGCCAAGCTGCACGCCGCCGTCATCTCTATTGACTCAAGGTAGAACATCAATTTGGACACGGGCACGCCATCCTTACGCAGGGAGTTCACCCATAATACAATATACGGGGTAGAGCAGTTGCATCACCTAGCTTTCTAAGATTCTTGTGAAGCCCTCGCTCGCTTACACAAGAATCACGAACTGCTTTTATTGCTTGCACCAACATGTTTATTTGGTTCTTATTCACTCTGATTTCGATATCAGAGAGCTCTCCGTAGAAATATGCGATTGCGTCGTCGAGTGTCTGGTCACTCTCGATGTAGTTGATTACATCCCGGTTGTGCAAAAGTCTACGGCGATGCGCTGGAACTTCTTGCGCTTCTTTCCTGGACCGTTAATTCACGGACGCATTATGACAAAGGCCAGTTGATTCATGAGGAGTGAGAGCAAGCCTACTGTAGTGATTGGTGCACTGGTGACCAAGCCTTGCCCACTGCACTGTGCCGCACAGAACGTGCGGCCAAGCTGGCATAGGAAGTAGTAAGGTATAGTCGAGAACTGTAAGGTATAGTCGGGGACGTGACATCACGTACCGATAAGCCGTAGTGATAAGTTTAGTCAGTCAGTTTGAGTTTTACCTCAAAACAAGCAATAGATCAAGGCTATAAGGAAGCGCCAGCTTCCCTCGTGTGTGTTCGAGTTTCGATACCCACTACAAAGATATCTTTAGTTGCGAAGGTAGTAACTTTGAACGGAAACAAGAATCACTGACGTCGAGTCAGCAAGCTAACCAGGAGAGCGCCGCCAAGGTGCAAATCGAAGACGATGCAAGTGTCAGCGTTCCGGTGGTGGTACAGCCATCTGTACCAAGAGCTCCGCAGCCAATTTTTGCTATCGCGAACGCGCCGTTGATCACCGATGTGTCGCGTGAAGCCCTGTTGGATTGGCTTAAGTTCCGGAAGGAGTACGTAGCCGTCACGGAGGCGAGATGTAAGGCCGGTAACGAGGACGTGAAGACTGTTCTGCACTCAGTGCTCAATTCGTTTGATGAGAACCTATTGGAGACTATGTGCGAGACACGTTGGGACGTGGACCTGAATAATTTGACGGACGAATTCCTCATGACCAAGATTACCGAGATAACCGCGAGTTTCGAACAGAGAGTTGCCTGACATGGATGCGCTCTTTAGTGCAGAACTGAAGTTTAACATGTCACGCTCGGATATTGAAGGTCGTGTTACTGCGTATTTTCATCTTGCGAATGATATTATCAAACGCAACGGTGTGAAAGACCTCTTCTTGGGTGAAGAAGGAGTCAAACGCAAGTGTAAGGTGTTGACGTAGTTCCTGCCTGGGCCTTTGAAAAAGAAGGTTAAAAATGAGCTGGAATTTCGCAGCAGTGAAGCAAAGGCATCTGTGAGAAAATTATTTGCTTTGGTGAATGATTTTGCTCTGGAACTGCACAGGGCAGACGAATCTGCGAGGCAGATGAATGCCAGAGTTGCAAAACAAGGCAAAAGCTTCAGTACGAAGAACTCTACGAAGTCGTTTGGTAAAACCCAGTGATTACCACGTTTAGTGCACGGTTGGAGCAAAGCGAAGTGCCGATGTCCCGCCGAGGTCTGACAAGCAGCGTAAGTTCGCCCGTCCGCCGAATACCAAAAAGACTTTCATTGTGGCGAAGAACACGAATTTATCAGCTGCCCTACGGCAACCGATGCCGACGAAGCTGCAATCGGAGCCAAAAGACGTGAAGAATATCTGTCGAGGCAAAAAGACGGGCAGCAGCAGCAACGAAGACGCAATTAAGACCTGTCGTATTCGCGAGTGTCTTCCACCAGAATGCGGTATAGTACTGCTTGAAGCTATGTTGAGCGCTCCGCTCTGTGCGGATAATGGAGCGACGAAGTCAAGTATGAGCGAGCGAGTGTTTGATCGGTTGAAGAAAATGTGTCCGGGAGTCGAAAGTGTGGAGTTGGAGAATCCCATTCCGAGCGGTGATGTGGAGGTAAGGAAAGCAGTAAATGTGAATGTCACGTTACGAACAGCGGCAGGTGTCGATCAGCTCTCCGGTACAGTGTTTGATTGTACCCGGTGAACTTGAAGAATTTCTTCTTGGTAAAGAGATGCTGGCCTCGTTGGGCATTGACGTTGACAGAGAGCTGGAAATGCTGGCCAGCCAAGGCCAGTATGACGAAGTAGATGAATTTGATGAACCTGAAGAGAGCTCGAGACCAGAGTTGAGTGATGAACTTAACAAATTGGTGCGAGGTTTGGTTGAAAAAGCCAAGCAGCGTAATTTTGCGGTGGATTATCTTGGAGAATTGGAGAGAATTGCGACGAGGTTTGATATTTGAAGATTGACGCTGGGAAATGACCCTCCTGCTCGAGTGCCACCTATGCGAATACGACTAAAGAGGATGCTAAACCTTACAAATGTAAGGCAAGGAAGTATCCGCCGGAGTTCAGAAAGTTTATGGAGGACTTTGTGGTGAAGTGCTTTCTCAGAAATGAGAGAATGGGTCTGACGCGCGGTCACTATCCCGAATCAGTGACAATTTCAAGTGATTAGAGAGGATTTGGATTGTCTGGCACGGATACAAGTTGCCTGCGGTGGATTAGCCATGACGAGCGGCCCCCCGTACGAAACGACGATGGATCTGGTATGAGCGAGGTACGAGAAGGCAAGATCCACCAAGACTTATCTCGGATCCACCTTTACCTGGATTCACTTAGATGGATATGGGATATACTATATAAGGGTGGATCGAGTGTGGATCCTATGAACGAGTGAGGGTAGGTGCCCTCTGAAGGTGGATCTGGTAGCCACGACTAACAAGAAGTCAAGATCCACCGCGAGGTACCCCGGATCCCATACTTCCGAGCTCGGATCCAAGGAGGGAGGATCCCGCATAGAGTGACCTGGATCCAGGGTACAGGGATGATGGATGCAGTGGATCTCGAACTTTCGTGGGACAATGGAGATCACAGACGGTTGCGAGACGATGTTGGATGATTGGAGAGCTCAGATCCACGACGAGTGTGCACTTACAGTGAAGTGGATCCAAGCGACCTGGATCCGGATGAGTGTACCCATAATAGGGTGACCATAATGATTACGCCATGGATCCGGTGGATCTGAAGATAATACAGCTGGGATGATGGGTCAAGGGAAGAAGGGACATGCAGCCGAGCCTGGTAAGGGATTTATCAGGTGAAAGACATAGAAAGTAGAAATCCAGGCAGGTATAGGCTTAAATATCAATACAGTCTTCAATTTGCACAAAACACGCAAGTGCCTTCCTGCCCTCAAGAACCGAAACTACATTGGCCGTACGAGCTCGGAGAAGGTTAGGAATTGCAAATCTAGTGCTGGTAGTGATAACTGGATAATACATTGGCCAGATCCTACAACCTAGTGAACTTTTCCTATATACGTGCAGATCCGACAGGCTAACCGAATTTACTACTTGGTCGGCTACACCCTAGAAGGTCTCAACTCTCAAAATCCCGTCACAGGAGGCGGCAAGTTTGACGCAAAGTAACTACAAAGGCAAGAGAACTCACCCGCAAGGCAACCCTACGGCCACATCCACGATCTAGGCCCCGGATCCATAAGCTCGAATATTCGCTTAGGATTCGGAACCATCCACGGACGCAGAGTGGAGGTTTTCCACTGCTGCTCCATCCCATCCCCACGTCTCGCCAAGACACTCAAGCTTCACCACTTGAACGCTTTAAAAGTTACCGAGAGAGCAAGATCCCGCCCTACCGACGGGTACACAAGGTGAGGAAAGTTCAGCAGAACACGGATCATCGGGGGACCCCCTCCGTTAGTCGGTGTCTGGGTGCAGTTGGTAAGCTGGATCCGGCAATCTCGCAGATTTTGCTGATCCCGCTACACCACAATGGTGCGCGTGCCCGGGTCTTTTGGTGACTCGGGATTTCACCGTGAGTCCCAAGAAGATGCTCAAGTGAAGATTGAGCCACGGGAAGAGGCGTCGTCGGAGGTCGGATCGACGAAGACGCTGCTGAATGAAACAAGATCCGCGGATCGATGGAGTTTTGGGAGGAACTCTGTCGACGGAAGAGAGGTGGATCCGGATCCGGATCTAGAAGAGAACATCTCTATCCTCTTTAGGTCCCCTCGGGGACCCCTGCGGATCTTGACGCAAGTCAAGATCCGCTAACAAAACAAGGGAAAGTGAAGGCAAAACGGTATGCATTTGCAGATTCACCGGTTAAGCCAACACCGTACCTAAACCCAAGCCCGCTAGTCGAAGAAACGAGAAAGAAGACGAAAACGAGTAAGACTACGCGGAAGAAGATGCAAGCTCCAGAGTCGGAAGAAGACCAAGCTGGATCCAGGTCAAGCTGGTCCGACAAGGATCTCGAGTTTGTGTATCGCCACCAAGCTTTGCGCGACTTCCTGCATCAATATCCTGTCATGCAGATCCTGAATCCACGACAGATCGACGATCCAAGGGAACCAGTGAGAACACCAACGAAAACAGCGAACAAGTTGGTGGCAGTCAAAGATCTATTACGTTTGCTTACGGAGTCAGGCATCGTAGCTGGTGTGTTCGACGCAGAGGATATCTTCGAGCTAGACCTGGATCTCATAGTATCCGCGACGCGAAACCTCTTTGCCAGAGTCAAGTCCATCACCGGAGAAAGGTCGTGCACTATGGATCCAGTGTCGTCGCCGAGGATCAGCCAAGCGGCATCCTCGAACTACGAATCCGCCGCTGAGGATGAGTCCGACACGTCGTCCGAACCACGACGCATGACTTTAGGACCCTCCGGGGCATCCATGCTGGAAGCGCGGGCGAGGATCCGGGGACAGGAAGTCCCCGTGAACGTGAAGGTTCGGGATCCAGTACGCCCTACCCGTGATCTGATACAATCCAGCCAGAATCGAGCCAGATCCGGCAAGAAGCCGGTGGGGTGGTCGTCAGATCGGACTCAAGGTAATCGCCTCACTAATCCTGTCTCGCCAGTGGACCAGCCGGGCCACAGGCTCTTCCGACACCTCCTCGGGCACCCTGCAGCGACACTTCGAAGCTGCGATGAGTCGTTTCCTGGCCGAACAGGGTATGAGAACGCCCGTACCACAAGCGCAAGTGCTCCACGAACATGGAGCACGAGACGTGGAGATGGAGTCAGTGGAGGGAGACAACTCCCATGATGAGTTCGACCCAGATGATCTGGATGGCCCATCCACTTCGTCAGCCGTGGTAGCAACAGCCACAGCCGGGGCAGGTGGATCGTTTATGATCCAGAGGGTACGGGTGTGG
>NW_003303748.1:1720155-1721415 GCF_000142945.1 Phytophthora infestans T30-4 | reverse complement strand
GATGTACTATATTCTCACCGGGCGATTGCTTCCGCTGCAACCACAAGTAGCTGCACCTGTCCTAGACCAAGATGACGACGACAAATCTCTGCCGATAACACAGACCGCTACGGTTTAGAGCAGAGATGTGGGATGTTTGACGTGGCGGACGTTTTCAGGTACGAGGTAGCGCAAGTGGAGCGTGTTGCGTGCACCATAAAGCGGTCAGCTGGTGCGTGTGTGCGAAGCACCTGCTCCTTGGGGTAATTAATTGCTAATACACGTCATCGCTTTAACTTGACTCATTATCTCTTTCTGCCATCTTTCTGCATCGACGTGAGTATGCGTGTTGCTCATCAGTACCTTGTCGAAATCTTTTCAAGCAGTCATGGACTATCCACGTCAAATTATAGACGATCATAGACTTTTGTACATGTGCTGCGTTTCGGGCTCTATAAAAATATGAGCTCGAGGACGCCGAAGATACAAAGATACTTTCAAATCTTGCGTAAATAAAGTATCCGATTTGATGGGTTTTCTGAATCCTGGCCAAAACATGGGATGAATCCTGTATCAATATTTAGGGTTCCATGATTTTGAACATGGGCAGTATCACCGTCCTTTGAAGAATCAACCCGTGCAGCCCCCGTTATGACCATCTGTAACAGAGTCGCGTCCGTTATCGAATGGCCTTCCCTGTTGAGATACCGCTGCTTCAGCTTCGAGTACAGAAACGTGCGAACATCCAAACTCGGATAACACCACACCAACCGAGAACATGTCGGCTGTGTCATCGTATCTTTCTCCCAGCATTACTTCAGGAGCCATCCACAGCGAAGTACTGACACCTGCAGTCATCGTTCCAGCAAGGCGTTCACGAGAGATGCCAAAGTCGGAGAGTTTGGCCTCCATCGATTGATTCAGCAGAATGTTGCGGGACTTGAGATCTCGGTAGATCACAGGAGCAGCCAACGAGTGCAAGTAGGCGAGAGCATGGCAAACTTACCGAGCGACTGTACCTTTTTGCTGGTCAAATCCAGCTGGTTGCTTTGCTAATAAGAACTTATTGAGGAGAGGGCGTAGGTCTCCGTTGTCCATAAGCGCCAGAACGACGCACAGATCCGCAAAAAACTCCCAGGCCCAATAAAGGCAACAATAATATGTGGGGAGTTCTATGGAGGCGGTCATTTTTGGCGGAGGTTTGTAATGTGCTCGAGATTTGTACGCTTGGAGCGAATCAAGGTCTTGATGACCACAGATCTGCGCTGGAAGACACTTGAG
>NW_003303748.1:1711642-1719569 GCF_000142945.1 Phytophthora infestans T30-4 | reverse complement strand
ATCATCTCAGCGGTGGTATTCTCCTTGTAGTCCGAGCAAGTGATGGTGGTGCAGGTGGAATTATTATCCGTAGTACCGACGAAGTAGGGTGTGCCGTTTCAAGTGATGGCAGCGTAGCGAGCCAAGGTCGCGCAAGTTGTTGCCGTCACAGACGGGTAGAAACAGAGTGTTGACATGATCCATAACAGGAATTGGGGCCCCATTTTACGTTTCAATCGAGTTGATTCTACCCGAGAGATAAGGAAATGAAGCAGAGCTACTTTTTGTCGGAGCGGTTGGCTTGGTGATTATTGCTCGGTCAAGTATTCGGATTGAGATTCGCTGGAAGGGTGCTGCGAGGGCTTCGAGGTTACACCGGACTTAACCAGTGGATCACAGCAAAGAAAGGCATTTTGTTGGTACGTTCTTGTTCGAAGTACCACGCACAAACATTTGAGGTGCCTGCAAGCCATTACTGTTCAATTCTCTTGAATCCCATCACGCATTCGCGTCACGGGGCAGTTCAGCTTTGCTAACGTCAACGTCTCACAAAAAATATCATTGAGAGTCCCTTTAGGCGGTGCAGACTGTATTAATACTACTCTGAAGTATGAGCTCATCCACTTGGCAGAGCGACCAAGATATCTGTACTTGAGTTCCCGAGCTCTTCACATGATTTCTAGTTAATTAATTTACTTCTGTAGCCGATTGAGTCCGAGAAGGTTTTTCAACGACAGAATCAGTTGGAGCTTGTACAGTGCCTCTGCTGCAGTGGGGCGCTCTGTCGGATACACCGATGTGCACGCTCGACCAAGCTCTACTATCGCCTCCGGACAAGCATCAGAAAACTCGACTTTCACGATGCCCAACGCCACTCGCTGTAGCAAGATTGAGTCGGGTATGGGGTTGCCCTTCGCGTCTAAATTCTCTTTCTTCGCTGTAGCGTATGGTAACGAGTGGACGTCCAACTCAGACAGCACCACCCCGAAAGAGAACACATCCGCTTTGTCATCGTAGCGTTCGCCAAGCATAACTTCGGGCGCCATCCAGAGAGAAGTCCCAACGCCAGCAGTCATAGTTTTGTCGAGTCGTTCTCGAGATATTCCAAAGTCCGAAAGCTTCGCCTTCATATCACTGCTTAATAAAATATTCCTCGACTTGAGATCTCTGTGGATAATCGACGGTGACAGGGAGTGAAGATAAGTCAGGGCGTGGCAGACTTCCAGTGCAATTGTCGTCTTCTCTCTGGTGAATCCGATCGGGTGTTTGTCCTTCTCGTACCTGTCCAGCAACGCTCGTAACTCTCCTCCGTCCATGTACTCGAGCACGACGCAAATGTCCGACAATGAGTCCCACGCGACGCCAATGAAAGCTACAACATGCGGGTGGTCCATCGTTGCCGTCATCTTGGCTTCTGCTAAGAAATCTTTGACATGTTGGATCCTGCCCCGCATGGCAGGGAGCAACATCTTGACTGCGACTTTCCGTTCATTGTACGTTCCAGCGTACACCTCACCATACGACCCACGACTAATGAGCTTCTCAGTCTGCACTTTATCCCTCGGGATACGCTTAGCCGTAATGACATCATCGTTCCACAATCCCGTTTGTCCTCGAAGAATCTGCTCGAGCGAGTCAACGGTTGTAGGGGTCATACTTGACTCGAAGTGATCCTGCTTGTCTAGTGCTCGAGATCGAGCTTGACGTCTGCGAGCAATGACAGCGACAACAAGCACCACTGCAAAGCCAAAACCTCCTAATCCGATACCTGCAAGAGCCCCCGAGCTAAGAGTACTCCTGGTATTTCCTTGTTCCGAAGCTGCCGTGGCCTTGGCGTCGTTACTACTGTACCATCGGAACCAATCGATAGTACACGAATGCGTCGCGAGTTCCTCTTGAGACACGAACGTCGCCATGTACTGTTGGTTGGCAAAGCACGTTCTCTCGAGGTACAATTTGAGAGACGCCGAGCCGTTCGTGTCGAGACTCGCAACGGCGTACAGGCCGTCAGACTCGTTGTAAGCACCGACACAGGCACCCATTGCTGGGTACCCGAAAGCCATTGCGAACTCGGTACAGTTCTCGTCGATGTGAAGTGTCTGAAGCAGGTACGGGGAGTTGCCGAACTTGTCTCGCATGATCAGCAGGAGCTCGCTGTAGTTCGAGGAGCAATCATTCGTCATCATATTGGCGTTGATAGCACGAGAACCATAGTCGAGGTCGTACGAATCACACGCTGTGGCGGTACAGTTTTCATCCTCGTAGACCGTGATAGCGTACGGGGTACCACCACATTGGTCCCCTAGGTAAGTGGCCTGTATCGCGAACATCTTGTTTGCACTTGTCACCGCCGCTGCCAGCGCCACTAAGCCCGTTAGCAGCACTCGACGAAGCATCGGGCTCCACCTTACAGAAAGAATCAGGCAAATCGAGACTGAATTGACCAGACGAGGGGCGAAGTTTCTGGCTTCGGTGGTATGGGCTTTAAAAAGGCTGAAACCAGCAGTCTACCCACCGCCAAGAATTGACAGCCATATGAAACTCAACCGAACTTGGACAAGAACGATCTGAGCGGCTGTGAATCTAAATGCATCATATGGACCGGGCATGTTCGGCTTTTATGATATTCGAGCCACTATCTTTGGTTTACCATCTTTGGCATGCTAAATAATAACACCGATTGACATGCATTCAAGTTATATTTTTCTACATACCTTCCGCGCTAAAACGGTCTGCAGTCTATACAAGGCCTCAGCTGCACTTGGACGTTGAGTTGTGTCTATTGCTATGCAAGCTCGACCAAGAGCAACCACCGCCCTTGGACTTGCCTTGGAGAATTCAACCTGCACTTGTCCTAGCGCCACTTTCTGGAGAAGCACAGAATCGGTCATTGCACGGCCATTTGAGTCCAAGTTCTCCTTCTTCACTCGAGTATACGGTCGTGAATGCATATCGAGCTCCGACAGCACCACACCGAAGGAAAACATGTCCACTTTGTCGTCTAGCGCTCGCCTAGCATCACCTCGGGTGCCATCCACAGAGAAGTCCCAACTCCTGCAGTCATAGTGCGGCCGAGTCGTTCTCGAGAAATTCCAAAGTCCGACAGCTTTGCATTCATCTCGCTATCCAGTAAAATGTTGCGGAACTTGAGATCTCGATGAATGACTGACGGCATCATCGAGTGGAGATAGGAAAGGGCGTGGCAGACTTGGAGCGCAATGCTGAGTTTCTGTCGATCCAACCCGACATGATGGTTGTCCTCTTCGAACTTGTTCAGTAGTGTACGGAGTTCTCCACCGCCCATGAATTCAAGGACAACACAGAGATCCGATAGGGAGTCCCATGCGACGCCAACAAAGGAGACAATATGAGGGTGATCCATCGTCGCAGTCATTTTAGCCTCAGCCAGGAACTCGTTAACTCGATGCAGTTTCTCGCGACTGGCAGGAAGAAGCATCTTAATCGCAACTTCCCGTCCGTTATAGACGCCGGCATACACCACACCGAACGCTCCATTGCTGATGCGTTCCAGCGTCACGACTTTATCTCGTGGAATTCTCTTCGACGTGATGACATGGTCAGTCCACAGACCTGATTGCCCTTAACTAGCTGCTTCTAGCGCGGTTATTCGAGTGGAGTGCAATGTTGTTTCTTTCTCTTGGCGCTTCAATCGATGTGAGTAAGCGAGAAGTGCGATCAAGAGCATTGTTGATAACGCTGCTACACCGAGAGCAATTCCAATGATGCTGTCGGTGTTGAGATCTTCTTCTGGACTTCGCGTTGCTGTTGAATCTTTTTTCCCACTTACACTTTCGCCGTCGTTACTACTGTACCATCGGAACCAGTTAACGTCGCACGAGTGACCAGCGATAGTGTTCGCGTCGATGTGTTCTGTCATGTAAAGCTGCTCGAAAAAGCAAGTCCGCGCGAGAAATTCCTGATACAAAGCTGATCCATTCTCGTTGAGGTTGGCGATGACATAGAGACTGTCGGATTCGTTGTAAGCTCCAACACACGACCCAGTGGCAGGGTATCCAAAGCCCATAATGAGATTGGAGCTGTTCTCGTCAGAATAAAGTAGTTGAATCAAATAAGGCGAGCTTCCAAATTTGTCACGCGTGGTCTGTAGGTAGTCCGTCGAGCATTCACTTGTCACCAGCACTTCGCATGAACTAGAAGTGCAGTTCTTATCTTCCGCTATGCTAACGAGGTACGGAGTGCCGTCACATCCGTCACCCAAGTAAGAAGAAAAAACCGAGTACATCTTGGCTGTCACCTTGGCTTATCGGTACTACTGTGCCAAGCCCCTGCTAACAGCAGTAGCTCTCGCCACAACCAAGTCTGGAGCGGAAAGAAAGAATTGTTAGCGTCGTCACGTGAAGCATATGACTTTCCTCCAGCTGGTACTTTTATTACACCATTCATGCCAGCAAGAGAGCAAGCACATGGTCGTTTTGGTAATTTTCCGTATGAAATCCGAAAACATGGCGGATAGATTATTAATAGTTCCTTACTTTGTGTCAGTGGAAAAACGAAGAGTCACTGTAATACTACAGCATCCACAAAATATTAGTTTCTGGCCTTGCACGTAATAAAAGAGAGCTTTTGCTGGTGGAATTTATTTTTGGACCATCGGATTTGACCCTTTTTCTGACAATGGTGCTCCAAAATCGTTGCGATAGTAAACCTGAATACCGGTAATACTACAGCATGTACTTACTATTAGTTTTCGGAACCTCCACGGAATAGTAGAGAACTTTTGTTTCTGATAGTAGTCCAGATATCAAAAACTAAAGCTATCTATTACTGTACGTGCAAGTGAGCCTGAATAATATGCACTAAATTTGACGTGTTGCGAAAATACCTGTAGCTCCAGAACGCGAGTACTTTCTTCCTATTCCATGCGGGCTATGATAACTTGAAGCATGTACATCGCCTCAGCGGCGCTCGGTCGCGCAGTTGGATCGATTCTCATGCATGCACGTCCAAGTTCCACAATGGATCGCGGACTAGAATCCGAAAAATCAACCTGTACTGTTCCTAATGCTATTTTCTGGAACAGAGCCACGCCTGCCATCTTACGCCCGTTCGAGACCAAGCTTCTCTCGAAACGCTTGCGTACGGCATGGTATGAACAATTAACTCCGACAAGACGACACCGAACGAAAACATGTCGGCCTTGACGTCGTATCTCTCTCCGAGCATCACCTCTGGGGCCATCCAGAGTGATGTGCCCACACAAGCAGTCATAGTGCGATCAAGACGCTCGCGGAAGATTCCAAAGTCCGATAGCTTCGCCTTCATGTCGCCATCCAGCAGAACATTTCTCGACTTGAGATCTCGGTGGATAATGGGAGGAAAAAGCGAGTGGAGATACGTCAACGCCTGGCAAACATTGAGCGCAATCGAGATCTTCTGCTTGTCGAATCCCACCGGGCGCTTAGAAGCTTGGTATTTGTAAAGAAGCGATCTGAGATCGCTGCCTTCCATGAGCTCCAGGACGACACAGAGGTCAGAGAGCGACTCCCACGCAACGCCAATAAATGTCACGATGTGAGGGTGGTCCAACGTAGCGGTCATTTTCGCTTCCGCGAGGAATTCGTTGACATATTCGAGGCTTCCCCTTGAAGCAGGTAGCAACCTCTTGATGGCAACTAGGTGGCCGTTGAATAATCCAGCGTGAACTTCGCCATACGCCCCTCGACTGATGAGCTTCTTGACCAGAATTCTGTCCCTTGGTAGTCTTTTTGTCGTGATAACATCGTCGTTCCAGAGTCCATGCTGGCCGTGCAACACGACTATATTTAAGCTCACAGCTTCGGACGGTCCTGTCGGCCACTTCGACTGTCCTTCAATCCTCTTTACCTTCAAATAGCGTCTGAAAAATACGAAAGTCACGCTTCCAATCACGAGGGCGATAAATCCAAAGCCAACCCCGATGAGAGCATTGGGTGTTAACGTAAGTCCGTTGCGGCCAGAGTTGTCCTTATCGTCGTTGCTGCTGTACCATTTGAATTGGTTGGCGTCGCACGAATGCCTCGATAGGGTCTCCTGGCTTGCGTTTCGTGTCGTAAACCAGGAATCCGAATAGCAGGAATCCGCTGAAAATTATTCACTGAGGTGGATCCGTTGGAGTTGAGTCTGCCGATGACATAGTAGCCGTCTGTCTGGTTGAAAGAGCTCTCGCAATTGCCAGAAGCGGGGGACCCGTAGCCGAAGGCGAAAGTGGAGCAGTTTTTATCTTGGAAGTTTATCTGCAAAATGTACGGGGAAGCCCCAAGTTTTTCTCGCATTGCTGTGACGTAATCTGACGCGCACTCTATCGAAACCATGTCGACGCTTATGGTGCTTGCATTGCCCTCGAAAGAAGAGCAGGTTTTATTCATAGTGCAGGTTGAATTTGCCTCTGCAGTCACGCTGTACGGCGTGCCATCACAAGTCGTTCCGGTATAGTGAGACCTAATCGCGTACATGTTTGCTGTCGTGTACCGAAAGGCACTAGAATCAGCCAGACAAGTCAATTCATCAGTCTTGGGGAAAAATCGAAAGTGAGTTGAAAGTCAAACGCAGTGAAGAACAATAATCATTCTACAATAGGCAGAAGAAGGGTACGTTAGCATGTCACGTAAATTTCAGAACCTGGATACCCACGGCATCAATTATGGATACATCACACTCTGTGAGTGATCAGCGTCCCATGATCATTGTGAGTAATTCCACAGCCTTTGCGATTTGCTGCTCGATACAAGCCACTAAAACCTTCGTCCTGCCAATTATCACGGTATTGAATTCAGGGCAACCATGGTCATCGGATGCCTACATATACAGTGCAAGGATCATCAACTATGGTACATGATCAGGGGCTAATGGTAACCAAATATCATATGATATTTTTGATAGTAATAGTACTATTTTCGATATTAAATATTAATAGTAACTCATTTTTGCAAAAGCTAACATAATATTTTTATATTAGCTCGGAGAACTGAAAAATATTAGATACTACATGATATTTTATGATATTTTCCCACTTAAGTACGTTTCTTGCCAGCTTACCTCTGTGAACCGAGCGGAGCCAAATAACTTTTTCGATCAGGTTCTAGAAAAGCAGTAGGCTTTAAGACTGACGAGTATTTGCTCTAGTATTTCACTGTGACACAGACAAAGGCGATCGAGATGGAAAACTGCAAACGCTTGCAGCTGTTTAACGTTGATAGAGCGAAATCAAGACATTTGTTCTTGTTCTCTTCCGATCTCCTCGTCGACATCGTGCGTCTAATAAACCTGCTGCCTGTGGCGCTAGATTAATGCGCGCAGCAGTGCCAACACACAACGCCAACCTTGCCGTCACTCACAATTGTCCCGGTACTCACGGTTGATTAGTAATACTTCAGCTAGTCGAGCGTTAACGACATCTGATTAGTTAATGTAGCCCGATTACGCAATCATTAAAAAATATAATATCGTATTAACTAATATTAAGTTGATATTTAATAATATCATATTGTCTCAAAAGAAAATATTAGGTGATATTTTTTATATTAACTGGTCTACAGGTGATATTTTCACAATATTAACTTCACCGATTTTGGAGTTACCATTAACCCCTGTACATGATATCCCCGTTTCCTGAAAACTACCTTACTTAGGATTTGACTACCACTTAAACTTCAAAGAGGACCCAACAAGTCACACCGTACGTTTCCACAAACTTTCGCTAATCGATGATAAATTAATGCGCTGGAGATCATACAATTCTCTTCTTCGATAACATCACCTGTAGTCTATAAAGTGCCTCTGCTGCGCTCGGTCGCTCTGTTGGGTCAATAGATATGCACGCGCGGCCTAGTTCTCCAATGATAAAAATACTTTTTCACAGATGGAAATCGTCAAATCACAGAGAGGACGTTGTTTTCACAGAGCGCATGGAAAGGTACCCTGTGTTCTC
>NW_003303748.1:1707638-1709052 GCF_000142945.1 Phytophthora infestans T30-4 | reverse complement strand
TCCTATATACGTGCAGATCCGACAGGTTAACCGATTTTACTACTTGGTCGGTTACACCCTAGAAGGTCTCAGCTCTCAAGATCCCGTCACAGGAGGCGGCAAGTTTGACGCAAAGGAACTACAAAGGCAAGAGAACTCACCCGCAAGGCAACCCTACGGCCAGATCCACGATCTAGGCCCCGGATCCATAAGCTCGAATATTCGCTTAGGATTCGGAACCATCCACGGACGCAGAGTGGAGGTTTTCCACTGCTGCTCCATCCCATCCCCACGTCTCGCCAAGACACTCAAGCTTCACCACTTGAACTCTTTGGAAGTTACCGAGAGAGCAAGATCCCGCCCTACCGACGGGTACACAAGGTGAGGAAAGTTCAGCAGAACACGGATCATCGGGGGACCCCCTCCGTTAGTCGGTGTCTGGGTGCAGTTGGTAAGCTGGATCCGGCAATCTCGCAGATTTTGCTGATCCCGCTACACCACAACTTTAACCACAAATTGAGGGACTTGTATGGATCTACGAGAATCCTAATAGTAGATGGGCTTGTCCAGCTTTGCCAGTTTGAAAGCCTGGTACTAACGAGTTCCGACAGTTAGCAGATTACAAACCAGCAAATATCCAGATTGATGGTATTGTAGGCGTCATGCCAAACCCGCAAGTTGACTTGGAATTGGTGCGAGGATGTCAGATGTTTGGGCTGTTTGATTTTATCAAAGGGTACTGGCAAATTGCTTTCGATGAAGATTGCCAAGAAATACACTCCTACATGACCCACCAAAAGATCTACACACCAAGACGCGTACCACAAGGGAGTTGCGATGCAGCTTTGTTTTTTCAAGCAACGATTGAGAAGTGCCTACAAGAACTGTTGTACAAGCACTTATTGGTGTGGATAGATGACCTGCTACTCTATGCAGTCGATGTTGAATCGTATCTCTCAAAGTTGGAAAGATTGTTCGAGTTACTTGATTACTTTGGCTTTTAACTGAGTGTGTCGAAGTCGAGTCTGTACGAATCGGAGGTTAAGTGGTGTGGTAAGATCATTACCGGTGCTGGTGTGAGCCACGACCCGGAGCGTATTAAAGCGCTGAGTACCGTACCGTATCCTACCAATGCTGGTGAGTTACAGCAATTTCTCTGTGCGCCCAACTGGGTGCGTGAGAGTGTTGTGGACTTCACCAGAGTAGCTTAAACCACTACAGGAAAAACTGGATCAAGCACTTTCTACTGCATCAAAGAAGACAAAACGTGTAGCGTCTAAAAATTGGCATAGAGTTGTCGAACAGCGAACGAGAGGCGGTTTGATGGCTTAAAGGACAAGCTAGCAAATGCAGCAAGTCTGGCTTTCCCTGATCCAGATGCAGAGATGTGCCTCATCACTGACGCATCCGATATTGGCTTTCGGCATCATTGTGA
>NW_003303748.1:1696675-1707225 GCF_000142945.1 Phytophthora infestans T30-4 | reverse complement strand
TATGGAGTTACGGAAACGCAGGCGAGGAGAGGAAGAAAGGACTCTCGGTAAGCTGGAATAAGCGTCGACGAGGGAAGGAAGATAGGATCCCGACGATGCAGGCCAAGCATCGAGAAGGGGAGGTAGATAGGACCCTGACGACACGACCGGTGAGCACTACATCGACCATAGCAAGCAACAGCGCAGCGAAGACTGCTAGTAGAGCGGTAATACGACCGTTTGACGACCTAAACTTCACGTGGCCAACACTTGACGAGATTATTGTGGCTCAAGAGCAGCACAGAAATACTCTACCAGCGGATACTTTGACTCGGGGTAACTCGGGCAAGGGTTCGTACTGCAAAGGAGGACTGTGGATCCCAGAAGCAGCGGAGGTACTGCTCCAGCGCCTCATGATCGTAGCACATTGTGGTGCACAAGGTCATAGAGGACGAGCCACTATGATGGAGCAGCTACAACGACATTTTTTTGTGGATCATTTACGAGCAAAAGTGGATAAATTGTTGATATCATGCCTGTTGTGTCAGCATGTAAAGGGCGGTAAAGTGGTGCAGCGACCTTGAAACGAAACACTACGTTGTCACGAGCAAAATGGAGTTCTACACTGGGATTTTCTCACTGTAGGTGAATTATTTGGCAGTGACAAATATCTACTTGTACTGAAGGATGAAGCGACACACTATTGTGACCTGGTGCCGTGTGCGACCCCCAATAGTGCTGTAGCGGTGGCGGCCATCCTAGACTGGCACGGCCGGTACGGCATTCCACCAGTATGGGTGAGCGACCAAGGTAGCCATTTCAAGAATGAAGTTGTAGCAGACGTATGCAAACGACTAAGATGCGAACAAAGGTTCACAATGGCTTACAGCCCCTGGATCATTGGTAGCATCGAACGTGTGGCCCGTGACGTGATTTAAGTGCTCCGAGTACTCTGTCTAGAATATAAAAAGGACATTAAGGACTGAACATGTTTAGTACCGCTGCTAAAGGCAAGTATAAATCATACTCCACTGCCGTCACTTGGAAGCAAGGCTCCTGTGGAGTTATTCTGTGCGCTGCCGCTACCGAGCCCACTCGAGTTTTGTGTAGACCCAGAGCAGAAGCGAGTTGTGGAGATTACTAAGCACACCTCGATTGCGTGTTATCTACATACAACTTAACGTATTTGATAGCTTGTGTCGCACTAAACCAATCCAGTGGTGCCCTGATAGCACTCAGGTGGAACCGAGCCCAAAGCGCAAATAGGTCACACCTAACTCAACACAACTTTCATACATATGCATTGCGGTACAGCTAACATTGGTCGGGGAGTAAACTACCGCTCGGTATTTATCCGAAGTGATTGAGCGCTTGACGCTTTTTAAGATAGCGGGTATCATAACGTCAACCATGGACTTAGCGAGCGACGCTTCTTCAGATATTGCGCATTGAATAAGTCGTATGCTCGCTTTTCAGCTGCACTCTTGGGGATCTGTCATAGGTCCTTTGGAGACGGGTTCTTTTGCGTGAGCGGAGAAGCATTAAAATATTATATTGAGCTTTAATACTTCTCCTGCTCAACAGTTAAGGATCTGCCGGGAAGGCACATTGTGTGTACGGGCGGGGGTAGAGTGGATTGTGGTTTTTAGTTTCGCTTTAGCTTATGGCGGATCAATCTAAAATATTTGAGCTAACCGTCAAGTCACGGCATAAGATGCAGCTTTACAGGTTTAATCTTCGGTGTGGGCTCAGCAGCATTAAGGTCCATCGTGAGGGTGGATCCGCTGTGGGCGCCTCAATCATCGACATGCATCATCAGCTAAAGATATACGATCAGCGAATCATTAATAAAATGGACGAGATCGGTTTGTTGCTCTCTATGCGATCTCTTGCCTGTACGGCAAAAGAAATGACAAAACACCGATGACAATTGCATATACGTGCAGCGCAGATGGCTGAATCTTTTATACCGTTTCATCGTAGTCCTAGGCGTCGTTTACTTCTAAGGGTCAGCTATTATTCCACCAATGATAATCCTGTATTTCAGATCCTTTGACCCAACTACCGTCTTTTCCATCTTTGCTAATTTTAGACCAGGGTCTGTGTAAAAGTAGGTGTAGTGGGTATCGAAACTCGAACACACACGAGGGAAGCTGGCGCTTCCTTTTAGCCTTGATCTATTGCTTGCTTTGAGGTAAAACTCAAACTGACTGACTAAACTTATCACTACGGCTTATCGGTACGTGATGTCACGTCCCCGACTATACCTTACTACTTCCTATGCCAGCTTGGCCGCACGTTCTGTACGGCCCAGTGCAGTGGGCAAGGCTTGGTCACCAATGCACCAACCACTACACCGCCCCTTCAAGCCTTGACCACTCTTTCATGGTGCCTGAACACGCAATGCCTAACCATGTTTCCTGAGTGTTGCTTGAATGTTGTCTGAATATATGAGAGCCATTGTAGCAGTCACTCCCGACCATCACTCTGCAACTTCAAGCTGCACTTCCAGCAAATCTTGCACTCCGATTTAAATGCTTCAATAGACCGTTGTCAGCGGCGCTTGTTGCGTACGCTCGTATCATTATTGGGATATCCTTCCACAATGATGACAGCGGTCCCCATGAGTCCTCGATTGACTTTAGTCCTTTCCAAGACACCAGTATCTCGTAACCCTTCCTATTGGGGCTCCACCGGTGCTCTTTGAGCTCGGACACCGACAGTACAATCCCTTGGGACGCTACGTGCTGTCTGACTTCTTCAGTCACTTCATAATCGCTGTCCGCGTAGTACTTTAGTCTAGACGCGTGAGCGTCTGTTTCTACACCAGTCACGAGGTGTCGGACCACAAATGAGTGTACATCCGCACGCACAATCTGGTACGGCCCAACCCAAGTATTCAACAGCTTGTCCTGGTGTTTCTGGTCTACTCTAGACCTTAACACAAAGGCACCCACACCGAAATTGACCTTCCGTACACCAACCTTCGTGTCTTAGTTCCTTCGGGTTTGCTTTGCACGTTCTTTTTCCACTGCACAATGCATTTTATGAGCAGTTTCTCGCATACTTCACCGCACGCACTTCCTTAACTTTCTTGTCCCAGGGGCCTGAAAAAAAGTTGTTTATACTTCAGTTAAACGTACATGCTATGTAAGATGCATGTATAAAAATATTTACGCGTATGCGCATGTACTTCCTTCTCCAACTCGCATAATGGACGCCGCCAAAACTACCATTAAGGTGTCATATGACAGGGGCCGTAAGACCATCGTAAGTCGTAATTTATCTTCTACGTAAGACGCTCCCCCAAAGCAGCGTAGGTCGCGTCATCTTTTAAAAGAGTCGATTTTATTACTCTGATTATAAGTGGTATCCACCATAGGGGCACTGCGGTTTAGGCTCGAAAAGATGAGATACACTTCCGTTTTTTTTTCCTCTCCCTCACGCTAAATCGGCAAGCCTCTGCGTGACCGATGCATTCCACCGAGATAACTGTCGTGGCTCTCCTGTGCGGCCACTCCCGCAACCTCCAAGGCCTGTGACGTCAAGTCTATCACCTATTGACTGCTACAGAGCTGAGGCGCGAGCGATAGGCCCGGCACCACCTCATGGATGCCTGCCTTGGCATGCCACACCTCTCTGCTTGGCCCCTGATGCACAAGTATGATACCGACGAGAGATTACTCAGCGTCACGACATAAACGCGGTAAGTCGTTCGAGTAGGAGATTCATTTGAAACTTTGACCTGTCTTGCGCTGTTAATTGATGCTGTAGCGATGATTTTAACGAACGCCTTTGTCGGTTCGTTAGTGTTTTCTTGATACCCCAACCAGGAAACGTGGGTGTGATGCCGCCTTAAATAACGGAGCACCATCAGGTACTGGAGTTCCTGTTGCAGAATATGCCCAGCAAAGTTGACCAACATTATTCGAGCGCTGTTTCAGAATCGCTATGGAAATCATTCGCTGCAAGCGCCGTCGCCATTCAATGTTGTCAAGCTGATGTCGGGCGATATAGCTTCTGCATATCGCAATACAGGTACCCACGGTGATAACGTCTAGGAACCTCACCCTGATCCGTGTGAGAGTTCACCGAGTCACCTACGGGAAACGGCAGATCGTGAATGGCCCTGCCTGTGTAGTGAGGATCATTCGTGTCTTCATCGACAACTCCAAATGGGCTGACAAAAAGATCGGTCCACACCAAAATTATGTCCGCGTCCATGACGATGCAGCAGAAGGCATATTGCTCCTTGCGTACGTTGGCGCGAAAAACGTTAATGTGATTAGAGCTGATGGGTGACTTTGCGGAAAGGAGCGCTGGTGTGACAGCGGCATCGCTAAACGAGCGCGAGATCTTACGGAAGCTAACCGGACAAGATCGTTGACGTGTGTGTTGCGACAGCAATATGTTCGTAGCACATCAGGATGCAATGCCTTGCTTAAGCGATTGTCATCAGGTGACTGACAGCGGACAAGCTCCGTGAATTCTTTTAGCTGCATGCGGGTGCGGCGAACAAACGCAGTCGTCGCAGCTTGTAAAGGTTAATTTAGCATATTTCGGCCTCCAAGATTAGACAATCAATCCACAGGTAGAATTGCAAGGAAACGTACCCCGACGCGGCAGAAAGCTGTCGACAGCGACGACGGATGGATCCCACAGTACTGCGCGCTTCACATCAGAAGCACGGAGTAATTGAAGGGCTGGACCGGATGGAGCCGGGCGGAGCGCGGAAGGGCGTCTGACTGGGGTTGGCGTTGTGCATGCTTCGGAGGCGTTGTGCATGCTTCGGAGGCATACCCGGCTGTTGACTTGCCTGGGCTCTCACCACTTTGTGCACGTGAATGTACAGACTGCGACAAATGTAAGGCACTAGATGTAGCGTCGTTGGAGGCATGACTGTCGCTGATAGCTCTCATCGAAGCTGAGGTAGCGGCAGGGTAAGCTGAGCTCGCGATGATTATGCAGTCTCCAGTGCTGACGCTGACGAGATCCTCGCGGGAAGCATTGACGTGGGGAGAAATGGTGTCGTGGGGGCCACTACACCTCATGGTGTAATGAGACGGGTGTGTATTCAGATTACAAGCAAGCGCTGGTGAACCGGCGGCGCCTCGGCTGCATCACGCGTGGCGATGGCTGTCCGAGCGGCGGCGGCTGAGCCGTCGAGCGCAAAAGTTAAGCAGCGCGGCCGGGATGTCGTTTGGCCATGCATGAGCCCTATCAGCGGTACACGAGTCCCTGGTCCCGCCGTTACACATGTCTTCGCTGAACAAGCGAAGGTATGATACTTATTACGTGGTATTAAAGCGTGAACGCTAACCGGAATGCCTCCTGGGTGGGCGGGGTGACGGCGATCTTCATCGTCGCGTGAAGCGGGTCGAGCGTGCGCGTAAGCACTTGTCGTGCGGGTGGGATGATGCAGCTGGTCGGTCCGATAGAACGTAGATGGTCCCGCAGAGCCATTGTCCATGCGACGGACCAAAGCTCGATCTTCGTAGCGGCAGCCGAGCGTTCCCTAGTGAGTCGTTTGACAGGTGGACATACACGGAGCCGAGACGGTGGTTGACTTCGTGCAGCGTGCGTTGAGCCCGCTCGGGCGTGTGGTGTATGTCGCTGTTCGTGTTGACCACCACAAACGCTCAGATGCGATGGAGAGGACGCGTGAACACTACATGCCATTCTACATGAGCAAACATAATTAGACTCTGCATGTGTAAGTCGTAACGGTTGTCCTAGCCCATTACGAGGTTGGTACCATCGTTGGCCTCCGGTGTCATGTCTATAGGTAGTTTATGAGCGGTGGTGCTGGCACGGGCAGCGCCGCCGGAATTCAAACTAGGTAGCCTGGTATGCCCAGCTCGGGTGCGCACGGTCGTGCGACGGGCTCGACTGGGCTCGACTGGGCGCTCTGTGATTGTGGCAACATATTCGGCTGGCTGGTCCGCAAGAACAGACTCACTCGTGTTCGGTACCTATCCGTGTCGAAGCTGCGTAAGAGCTCGGGTAGGTCAAACGCGGTGCACGACGGGTGTGATGCGCCATTGGCCGTGAGACACACATGAGAGGATGCAGGTGTAACTGTATCAGTAGCTGTTAACATTGTGGCGTTTGAAGCCGACGCGCTGCTCGCTGCGCTTTCAAGCGTCAAGTCCAGTCTGGTGTCATCCTCCACGGAATGCGGTGCGTCAGTGGGTGACGCCGGGAATTGCTGGAGAGAATCGGGCGCTGGAACGGACACCGAGTCAGGCAAAACAACGGCGAGTAGCGGCACAATTCGGGAAGGGCTAATGTAGAACCCGCGTTCGGTGCAAGGAGACGAATAACTCGACCCGCCCACGGCACACATGGCTCAAGCGAGGAAGGGCTACAAGCGGCCACCGTCGGTTACGGCGATGACGTCGTAGCTGGAGGTAGAGCTGGTGCTGGGACTGCGTGTGACGCTGAGTCTTCTGTCTCTGACGGGGCTCCACACGCAGAGACTGCTGAGTCGTCATGGCTGCTTGCACAGGCCGACGTGTAGGTGTAGGGGCGCCGGTAGATGGCGTTCCCAGTACTAGTACCACGGTCGCTGAACGGGCTGCTGCGGCAGCCTCCCTGTCAGGAACTAGCCGTTTCTTATGCAGGCGAGTTTCTGTGAGGGTCGCCCCGGTCTGTGTCCGCATAGAAAAGCTTAGGTCGTGCCCGTACGAGAGCCGGCGATGGGCCACCCACTGCTAGATTTGATGCTGAGGCCGTCGCTTGGGCAGGAGATGCCGCATAAGCTAGTTGAGGCGGTTGCTAAGCAGACAGTCCGACCACCGGTTGTAGAGGCTCCGCTGCAGCAACAGGGTGGACGCTTTCGCCGCCGTACCTTGAAACGGTGCCCGTGACGCGGCCACTACGGGCGTACCCGCGCACCGCCGTCGACACTGGAGCGGACATGACGGGCTCCGAACGAGCAGCCCCTGTGAACGGCGACGGAGACGGCACGGTGGCCCCCGAAGGCCGAGCCGGCAATGGCTGCAAGAGCCCGGATAACAGAGACGGCGACGACGTACTGAACGTGATCTTGGGCGAAGTGTAAGCTTCCTGGATGGTCGTATTCAGGGGGCGAAAACGCGAACCAGCACTCTCATCCCCGTTTGCTCCGACTGCTCCGACGTATAATTGCTCTCTATTCCGGAAACCTCTGTTTTTAAATTTTGAAACTCTCATTGATTTACGTGCTTTGTAGCTGCAGCAAGCGACGGGAAGGCAATACTACACGCTCAACTGGTTTGACAATCTTCCACAATTACAGCGTTGCGGCGTCTGGAACTGCGGTGGCGCCGAAGGTCGTTGTGGTGGCAAGATGTGAGGTCACAGAGCGGGCAAGCGGACGACTTCCTCCACAGGTCTTGCTCTGAGCCGCACTACTTACATCGTTAGAGCGATTTCAATGTACACGACCGGGCTCACGCTTTCACACACGTCATGTCTTCCGGCTGCAGTAGTATCCGATGCAGCAGCGACTGCGAATGTGGCGTCAGAGGCCGTCGAAGGATCTGACACACTTATTGGCAGTGTACCTGAAGCCACGTCATTCTTCGCCGAGGTAGTGTCAGATTCAAAGTTACTGAAAGTTGTCGTCACTGAAGTCGAGCTACGTTCCCTTATAATTAGCGGTTCGTACAGCAGCATCCGACATCCTTGGGCTGCAGCGATCAGCGCAGTGCATGCGGCAGCAGTATTCATCAGTGTGTCCGTCGTCGCAGTACCAGCGACCGCCACTGCGTTGGGCACCATTAAGTGCGTAGCAAAGCTCTCCTACACAATTATATATTCTTGTTTGGGTCTACTCGCGTTTTCACGGTCAGAGTAAAACATAAATAAAAACGAGGACATATCCAATTCACACCCTAATCGTATCTAATCGGAATAATCTACAGAGCTCCGGTGCAGAAACTCGCAATTTCTGATCTTCCATTACGCCAGCGTTAGAAGAACCAAGCTCAAAAGAGAATTTAGCATTCACTCACCACCCCCGAGTCAATGAATGAATGAAGTCGAATACGATTCGTATTCGACTTCATTCATTCGTATTATACGATCATCAAAGCTATTGAGGTTATCTATGAGGAAAGTCAACTAGCGGTAAGGTAAGCTGTCAATTAGGGGCCACAAAACAAGCATCTGATTCCCAAGCGTGTAGCTTGCAATCCAATGCACGGCAAAGACAAGTTGCACAGTTTTGAAAAGGCCAGAATCTCTGCTAATTTTATGTATATTTCCTGGTCATTAACCAATGAAATTGTGCTGTGGAAACAACATCCGATGAAAGATCTTAAAGCTGACTCCTGCCAATT
Source organism: Phytophthora infestans T30-4 (assembly GCF_000142945.1). Taxonomy (NCBI): domain Eukaryota; phylum Oomycota; class Peronosporomycetes; order Peronosporales; family Peronosporaceae; genus Phytophthora; species Phytophthora infestans. Next base: position 1,698,922 of record NW_003303748.1, on the reverse strand, counting down.
AGAGGTCAAAATTTGACATGGAATCAGTATGGTTTGTGCTGTTTATCGACCCGTTACGAAATGAGCCATGCCAAGGTTAGGTCAATCATCAAAAAGAATAATTTTACCAAGTGAGCACATATGCTGGGTTATTGATTATGCAGAACAAGCTACTTTCAAAAGCGCACAGCAGGCTGCACACACACGCTCAGAATGGTGGATGGAAGGCTGGTCCCCCTGGAGTCCCAGGACCAACGCTACCACCCCAAGTGCATCGTGCAGCAGCCCCCATACACTGGATCGCGATTACCACCCTTGACTGCTGTCAAGCTATGTCCTGCGAAGTACTTCAACCCGGCTGGGCGGGCGTAATGCTGTTCAAATTGGCAGTGCGAAGAAATGTGTTCTTTCAGTATGAAGACGACGTTTTGGTACTTGTAGACACACTTGGTTAGAGCTAGAGCTAGCTGCTAATCTTTCTAAACTAGAGCAGACTCAACGATTCCACTTGTGCTCGTTAGATTTTGCTGGGACTCTTTTCGCGTGTTTGCGTTCCTCTTTTTCCGCGTGCTCGCTCCAGATGTGGCGCTACTAGTTTCGATTTCCTTTTACACAGCGTGGGCTAGCAGTCGCCCACCAACAGTAACGCGCTTTCGCTCATTGTTGATGGCCTTCCGCGGTGCGGCTGGGAGCTTCAGCATTTCGTCCTCGACAATTAATCTCATTTGTAGCCATGTGGCAAGTTCGACATGACGAGTGATCCAGCTACGAAAAAAATTATTCAACCGAGCTCCCATCTTGACCAACGAGAGCGAAAATAAACCGCATACCTTAAATCCTCTCACAATTTTGAGGTCAATTCGAGATCCTCGCCACGCCAAACTTGCCACATCTATTGCGTCGTCCTTGCTAATAGTGTAATAGCCATTTTCATCTTCGTCTACAAGCTCTCCGATCAGTGTATGAATTTGGCTCTTGAGCGCTGTGAAAACACCAACATTCAATGGCTGCAAAATGTGCGTGCCATTGGGAGGCAGAAAGACAAGCTTGACGCTCAGCTGTTTGCCGTGTCAACCACGTTAGTCGAATAATGGGATGCGCAGCCATCCAGGATCAGCACGACTGTTCTAGGTACTGATGTAGCAAAAAATCGTAGTGATTCCTCGAGCAGACCACCGTTCATGAAGCCCGGGAGGGGGGGGGGGGTGGGGTGATGTTGTCACTGCAACTCCTGGACTATCGATGTCGTCCAGCAGCGTTGACGTCACAGTTTTCCCAGGTAGGACAAAGGCAGGAGGCACCACAAATCCACCGGCACTTGCGAATGTTACGATAGTAAGATGGAAGCTGGATGTCGCCTCCGAACACCACGCGTTGCTTGAGCCGCGGACAGCAACGAGTATCTTGCTCTTGAGTCGCTTTTGAAAAGTGGGCTCGGTCATATTAAAAACGTGGGAGTAATCGAGGTTTAGCTGAATGCTGAGCTGTGCAAGTGTGTTGAAAAGCACGGTAAGGTCTGCGGGGACGATGCAGTTACGATCGCGAGAAAGCGGCTGAGCAGATCGGTCAATAAGCGGGGGATAGCGCGCCGGTACCACCCTTCTCTAATGCACTCACCACAACACAGAAGGGATAGCTCCTGAGCCTTTCGAACGATTACAGAGCGATCGACAGGATGACCTACAAGCTGCCGCCCAATAACCCACTCGTAGAGCTGTTGCCCTGCGGCTTTGGGGAAAAAGAATTTAGGTCCTGGACGCATAGCTATGAGAGACTTACTTTCCTTTGCTGTTGTCACCCACTTACGACTTGTTCGTTGGTGAACGCCGGTGGCGGCAGCGACAGCAGTAAACGTCCCGCCTGCTTGAACCTGAGTGATGATAGCTTCGTTTTCCTCCTTCGTGTACCTGTTAGCCATTGTGCTGGTTTGGAAGTGACATGTAAGAACGTAGCTGCCATCAATTCAGTCGGTTCCCGCCACCAGCTCTCTCACTTTCCCGCCAACCAAACCTCAATGCATAAATTTGTATGGGTTTCGTACTTATTCCAATTCTTAAGAATGACAAGTAAGAACACAGAATACCCCCGCTTACTGGCCAAAATTTACGTGGCCCTAAATTGACAAAATGGCTTTGAATTGACAGTCTATTATACCGGTACTGGAAATGATAGAGCATAGTTTACTTTTTTTTTTATCTGTTCCAGACAGTTTATTTTCTTTAAAGGCAGTCGTTATATCACCCGAATGGCAACATGCTTTAGGATTGC
>NW_003303748.1:1694689-1696575 GCF_000142945.1 Phytophthora infestans T30-4 | reverse complement strand
CAATGTAAAGTCTCATATTATGCCGAAGAACTTACACAGACATACAGAGGTACCGGTATCGTAGAAGCTGCAACCTTTGCTTGTTCACATATCCCACGTCAGAAGCTCCCGTAAAGGCTTCGAATACCAAGAGAACGTAAATGCCACAATTGTAGTTGTCGGTCTGGATACCAGTGCTCGATACGTACGACTGGTGATGATACCTATCCTTCGGTATCGGTAGGACCCCCACCAATTTGTGCGCGATAGCTCGGACGCTGGACGCATAGGATGATGACATCGGGTCGTAAGTGTATATGCTTTCGGTCGATAGGTCGATCATGATAGCGCACCAATGATTTTCATTACAATTGATGGGAACGAGCACCTTTCGTCCGAAACCCCGGCGAAAAGAGACGCAAGGCCCTCCATGTCTGTAGTGTTTTTCCCGTTGACAACTACACCGACGTGGCTCGAATCAATGGTGACCACCCCTGGTGTGGACGCAAACATCACGTTCATCACCGCATTCCCCGAGTGACCCTCTGGCAGCAAGGTCTAGTAGATGTATCTGTGCTCCAATGTTAGTCTTACTAGCCTTATTTCGAGGTAGTACAGTGACAAGATGACGTACCGAGTCAGAGCGAATCTGTAGCTGCTTAAGCTTGCTTGGTGTCTCATGGTCTGCTTCAATAGTGTAGTCCGGGCTAAGCGGCTGGGTGAAGTCGATTCGGCTGATCCAGTTCAGCGTTTTGTCAATAGAGTCGAAGATTGTAATTGCGTGATGCCAACCTTTCATCATTCGTAATGTCGTTGTTGAGAACACACCCAGACTAATAATCTCAACCGATACGTCTCTCTCCAATAATCCAGACGTTTTGCGTTGAAGCGCGGAAACCTTCGCGTCACACTTTCTGAGTATGTCTTTGGAAAGCACTCGAGTCAGCAAACTTGAGTCTGTCAGCGTCTTGCCTGCAGGGAGTTTGCTCGTCTGTCGGGCCACTGGGGGTTTAGGCTTAGTCCCAAATGTATACACTTGTAGTCGTCGAGCAAGTTCAGCGGAGGATGAATAGGTAGCGTTCGTGGAAAGGCTTTCGTGAACGGACCGCAAGCTTATTTGCAAGTCAAACAGCGTTGAATCTGCCTCTACACTCCGAATCAGCCTGTTTCGGTTTGCTTTCTTTGCTTTTGGCGTGACTTTAGGTCTCCCTCGTTGACGCACTGGACTCGCAATTTCGAACTCCACATCTCTGTCTTCAATTTCAGCTGTAGATAATCTGGATGTAGTCGCCTGTTGATCTCCTTCACTGGCTTGAGCGACTGATGGTGTTTCATTGACTGGTTTTGATAGTGCAGAAATGCTATGTTCGGGCACAATCGGTCTCGGTTCAGGAACAGTTGGTCTCATATTAACCGCGGTTGTAGGTGGCTCCGGCTCACTTGGTTCTTGGATACATGCACTTGTTTTCGGGGCAGTCGGTTTCGATACACTCCAGCTTGCTCGGGGATGATCAACCCTAAATCGGGCACAATCGGTCCTTCTTCGGGCTCGAATCCAACATCAAGTGCCCAACTGAGCTCGAATCAGCCACAGCCTGCCCGAGTAAGCTCGAACTGCCCGAAGCAACGCCAAATCTCACAAGGTGGCGGAGGTAGCGACGATGCTTCAAATAGGCTGCCTCAGTAGGAGCATACACGAGCAAATTGAATGTGCTGCGTAGCTGGTCCTTTTGCCATGAGGTGAAACCATAGTCCGAAGATGCCACAGACTCTCTCAGATACTTCAACACGTGAAGCTGACAGAGCAGTAATAGAGGGGATCCGGAAAACGCTGCCCTGAGTACCGACCACCTCCCGTAAAAGTCTTAGTCGATAAAGTATGCTTGGGACTTCGAAGTCCATGCCCG